>NC_056730.1:18216347-18276347 GCF_019279795.1 Protopterus annectens
CTTTATAATAATGCTCACTTTAACCATGACATAAGATATTATTTTTTTCCAAATAACTCTTCCCTTTTCTTAACATCAGTACATGTATGGAAAAAATGAGACAAAAACCTGATATAAAAACTGGAGTACGATTACAGTGAATAATGCAGACTATAAAATAAAATATTACAAATGAGGTTTGAGAAGGTTATGCATGTTAGTCTAAGTACATTGTTTTCCCATTTGATATCTACCACAGTTATTCTTCCAGCATAAATTATTTGAATGTCTAATATTTCACTCTCTCATTAAACAAAAAAAGTTCTTCCTGAACATCATTAATTTCCTTACAATTACATACGATTGTGTCCCCATAGTTTTTCAGCTTACCTCTTGTAGAGAGATGTAAATCTGGTTTCTTATAAACAAATAATATCAGAACATAAACCTATGCATCATTCCAATATTGATAATCTTCTGGACTTATTTACAAGACTAACATTAACCAAGACCAATCTACCTTTATATCTTTCCACTTTTGGAGGAATACTTCTAAATTTTTACTTCCTTCCTCTTAACCTTTGTGACTGTTCAGCTAATAGTTTTCCCTGAGCATGTCACATGCCTTAGTTTCAACTTCCTGTATGCCTATATGCATATTATCTTCTTGAACAAAATTAGCATCATCTTCTTCATTCACATCTTTCTTCTCCTGCACCCTTGTTTGTTCTATAATTATGTCATTCACTTTTCTGATGACTTCTACAGTTTCCTCTTGTACTATTACACTTCCTTTTTATGCACAGTCAAACCAAAACCAGCCTCCCCCCCCCCACACTCCCAGCATTCCTTTCTGTGTTTATTCATTGCATGACCCATCTTTCCACATTGGTTGCACTTTACCTTTTTACAGTATTGAATGGAATGCTCTATGCTCCCTCAAAAATAACAGGTTTTTGGTTGGTCTTGGGACTTTAAAGTATCCCTAAAACCTTCCATTAATATCACACTAGGTATATGTTGTGAAACAGCCTGTTTTTCATTTAACACAACATTCATTTCCCAACCACCATTCCATACATGTCTCTCATTTGTTGTTTTCTTACTATTTTCAATTTTGTCATAATATTTAAGTAAAAATGTCTTTAATTCTTCCACAAACACATGCTTTTTTAAATTCAGTCCTTGACCAACAAAATATAATCATTCCATGGGAAAAATGTCTTTTTTCTTTTCACATTCTTTTATGAATTTATAGAGCAAAAATTCAGTTTCATAGGTTCATAGGTTCATAGGTTTCATTTACAAGCCTAGCCCATCTTTTTGTGACTTCGCCACCCCTTTAGTATGGGGAACTATACCCATTATTTTGCTGTGCCTCTGTATCCATTGGTCAAGATTTCTCTGAACAAACAAGGCAGAAGTGCTCTGCCTCCATGTACCGGGATTTTGTTCCACAGCATAGGAGTCTTTGGTAATGAATCTATCCCCTCCAGCACGTCCTATTAATAGCCGTGTCGGGGTTAAGTCTCTCGCCCTTGTGGCTCTGATGGATCTAGATTTTTGAGGTGAAGCATATTCATCAAATCTGGGTTTGACATGGCCTTGTATGTTAGGCAAAGGTCACCTCTGAGCAATGTAAGCGACTGAATAGAGCTGGAGTTCTTTCAGTCGGGCAGCATAGGACAGATTTTGAGACCCTTTATCCTTTTGGTGAGGAACTTTTGTGGCCTCTCCAGCTGCTGCAGGTGTCGGGTCAGATACATCCCAAATGGGGCATTGTACTCAATCATTGGTCTGATGAGTGATGAGTAAAGGGAGACTATGACCTCCCTTGATCTAGATGAGAATCCTTCATGATAAGGTGGGCAATGTAGAAAGTCTTCCTAACTACTTTAGCTACATGGGTGTCGAATGACAGACTACTATCAACCTGGGTCCCCAGGTCCCTGATAACTTCTTCTGTGCTCAGTGGATTGCCACCTATTTGGTAGCTAGGGTAACCTTGTTTTTCCCAAAGGGTATGACTATGCATTTTGGCATTTAACTTCAGGCCGTGGCTCTGGCACCAGTTATCCGTTTCTGTGAGACCCTTCTGAAGGATATCTGTGTCAGATGTTTTTCTACTATGGCGCCCAGTTTGCAGTCATCTGCAAACTTTGTCATAACCTCCTGTGTTTGCTTGTACTTCGAAAAAGATGCCAAACAAGAGTGGGCCCAGGACTGAGCCCTGTGGGACACCACTTGTGACAGGTTTTGAGTCTGACATGGCGCCAGCAACTCTGACCCTGTGGGTTCTGTCACTCAGCCAGTTTGCAACCCATCTTGTGATGTATGGGTTAACATTTAAGCTGATGAGTTTTTCAATGATACCCGAGTGGGGTATTGTATCGAAGGCCTAAGAGGCAATAAATGTTACTACTAATGCTTTTCATTATAAAACAAGGAACACTGTGAGACTAAGATGTAATGTCACAGAATGCCCCTTTACCTAAATGAATGAAAGCCCATACACCTCCCGCAGAAAACCCTTACGGCATGACTAAATTGTCCAAAACAAAGTATCGCGCTACAGCAGCACCATTTCTAGTTCTTAGTCTCACAGTGTTCCTTGTTTTATAATGAAAAGCATTAGTAGTAACATTTATTGCCTCTTAGGCGCTGAGGCACAAAACCCTCCGTTTAAAGACACAAAACAGAACTGTAGATAGGATCACTGCAACTCCAAACTATCGAACACCAGATGGACGAGCAGGAAAGGTTAAAAAGTTCTTTTATTGCACACAACAAGAAAACCATCCAAGTAACCACTCCAAGTAACCACAAGCGCTTTCGCCTGTTCTTAACAGGCTTTTTCAAGTGTATTAGGTTGCTGCTTCATTCAGAATTTATACCAAACCAACCCTGCTCATGTGATTAAATTAATTGCATGATTGTCATCAATTGATTAATACAAAATATTTAAAAAGACATACCCTAAAAACCGTAACTCTTTTTTCAAAACATTAAAAACTGCAATTTTACTATCAAGTCTTTCCTTAGTTTGCATATAGAAAAAAGTAATAAATGTATATGTAACTGAACTTTCAAAACCTAAAAATATAACTTAATACTTTATGTAAACCTGTTGTGTGAAAAATAAGTTACAAAAGTTTATGTTGAAATGAAATGCTTTCCTTTCGGTACTTTAAACACACATTTTGTAACCACAAACACATTTCCCTTTCTCATAACTTCAAAACAATATACAAGTTTTGAAAGTATCAATTAGATACTTACTACAAACCTCTAACCTATTTAGTTCATTAAAAATATATATTAAAATATACTGCTTGGTTTAGGTGACAATAAAACAACTAATAATACTGTAAACATGACTATTTTAATATTTAATGCTTTTAGATGATAGTTGAACCTTAGAAACTCAACAATGACCAGATTCAGAACCATTAATCCAGTTACCCTAAAAGTTGAAACAATGTGGGTACTTCAGTTGATCCTGTTTCTTCTAGCCCTAAGAATGTCCCCTAAACTTATCCCTTCATTAATGCCTGGATATTTGGTTGCGTTAAGCCTTAGTTGCCAGGTTAATTCTTTGATCCCCAGCTTTGTTTCCCAGTCTCCTCCTCTCAAGTCTTGTTTTACATTGTCCACTACAAAAACTTTAATGCCATGTTTTACAACTGAGAGAATGCTTGTAAACGCACTTGTCTCTTTCCTTGTTTTAATGTCGTTTATGTGTTCATATATTCTGCGTTTTAACTGCCTCTCAGTTTTGCCCACATAAAAGGATGGGCATTTTGGCAAAATCCTATATATATAACTCCAGATGAATTACAATTGTAATTGCACTTTGCATACAAGGTGCTTTTACGTGAGGGAATATGAACCTGCTCTTTGTTAATAAGATAGGAACATTGCTTGCATCTACCGCATGCAAAAGTGCCTTTTCTTTTGCTACTAGAGCTTGCTGTTTCTCTTCTAATTGAATGTTTTGTTCAAATATTCCTTCAAATTGATGTTTCTTTTCCTAGTAAAAGTTATATGTTCAGGAAATAACTTATTAAATTCATCTTGTGATGTAATCATAGGCCATAAATTCCTGATAGTGTTTTCAATTAGCAAAGAGTCCTGAGAATATGTATATACAAAATTCTTATGCTTGTCACATTTTGTGTCATGTTGCTTCCTGAGTACTACAGGCCCTATTCCCAACAGAGGTTTAAGATCGTTCCCTCTTCTATGAACAATTTCATCCAGTATAACCTGGAACAATTCAAAAGGATAACCTCTAATGTGAAAAGCTTTTTAAAAATTCTGCCTCATCTTGAAATAGTTTGTCTGTACTACACATTCTGGACGCTCTTACTAGCTGTCCTTTAATGATGCCCTTTTGATGTGCCAGGGATGACCACTATCGTAGTGCAAGTATGCATTACAGTGTGTTTCTTTCCTGTATATCTGTGAAGTGAAACCTTTTGATTAGGTCTTTTGTTAGTGTAATGTCCAAGTAATTCAAACTTTCTTTACTCAACGTGTAAGTGAATCTAAGAAAACAAGTGGTGTTCTCCAGGTACTCTATAAATCCTAAAATTGTTGTTCTGTACCTGACCATAGGATGCAAATATCGTCCAAAACCTTTTGTAAAATACAATATGTTCTTTCCAGCTGGTGTTGTGTATGAATTCCTTCTCCCACTTGTGCAAAACTATATTTGCATATGCAGTAGCGCATGGGGCGCCCATAGCCACCCCACTTTTTGTTTGTAAAATTCTTCATTAAAATTTATAAAGTTGTTATGCAGCACAATTCTCATAAATTCTAGTATTGTGTTAACTAGATCAGTGCTAAGTCCTGATTCCTTAACAATGACTTCTCCGAACCAATCCATACCTTGCTCGTGCGGTATGCTCGGAAATAATTCGACAATGTCTATTGTTACCATAAACAAGTTGGAATTGTCAATTTCTTGATTTATATTGGTAAGGAACTCCCATGAATCTTTACAAACAAAATCTAGTTGCTTAACATATTTTTCAGGTGGAAGTCAATGAATTTACTCAGAGATTCAGTTACACAGCCTGCTCCTGATACAATAGGACGAAATTTTAAAGGAGCAAGTCCCTTATGCACCTTGGGGATACCAAAGAGTACAGCTGTTTTAGGTTTAGGTACAAGTAAAAATTGTGAGTTTTCTCATCCAAAAATCCTTGCAGTAATAAATCATGTATGTAGTATTTGATTTTACTCACTGCTATGTTAAGTTCATTCAAAGAGCTTGGTTCATAGGTGTTAGTGTTTTGTAACAAAGCAAAGATGTAATTCTCATATTCAAGTTGCTTCATGAGCACTATACCCCCTCCTTGTCCGGCTTCATTACTCTGATTTTATTCTTCTTTAAATTATTAACCACCTTCTGCAAATATTCAGGGAAATTAGTAGAGCCATAATTCTTGTTTCTGTCTAAATTATCCTAAAAATTTTTCTATAATTTCTTCAAACATTTTAGTTTAGGGTGGACAGGGGTTAAAAGTGCTACTTCTACCCAGAGTAGTTTCAAGTGGGGCCTGATTTTTGAAAATAGCAGTTAAATTTAAGTTTCTTACAAACAATTTAAGCTCAATTAAAAGCTTAGGAAGAAAAGCTGGCTTGTTGGGTACAAATTGTAGTCCTTTAGTAAATAATTCAAAAAAGTCTTTGGTAATGTTTATGTCTGTGTAATTATATATACTGAAACTGTCAAATGTGTGAACACTGCACAAGTCGTGCTCACTTACAACTCTAGAGACCTTTATGTCATCTTTGTTAACAGAATGGTCATTACTCAACGTCTCCTGCCCCATACATTCTGCTGGTATTGATTTGATTTCACCCTCGGTCTGCCCTGGGAAGTTGAAAACCCTGCTGCATACTGTTGGTACTTTTGTGCAAGTCTCTCACTTCTCCTGGGCATTTCATCATAGTTGTAGCCATTATTTCTACTGTGAGAAGTTACAGTCTCAGTGTTTTCAAGGGTGTTTTGTTTATGAGCTCCCCCTGCTGGGTATGCCCTCCCCTCTCTATATTCCATTAAATCTCTTTCTAACTTTCTTGCCTTCCTGTCTAAAACTTTAAAACAGTGCTCGTCTACTTCTCTGAACGTTTCATTGTATTTCCTTTTATAACTTAAAATCTATCATCGTTAGTGATACTATCATGCAGTACATTTAGTTCATTCAACAAAACCTCTTCTTTTTCATGTAGTCATCAACCATTAATTTCAAAACCTCAATTCCAGTTTTATTAAACAACTCTGTTAGTTTAGAATGCAAAGTTGAGCCTGAAAAAGCTGTTAGGGTATCTGTAACAGCGTAACCCCTTAGGTACACGCTCAACTTTAATGCATTCCTGCAAATAATTAATCTCTAACTGTGAATTTTTAAAAGCATACAGTTTGTCTTTAAATGTCTCAAAGTCATTGTCCAACTGCTCCAAATGCAGATTAAAAGTACCTGTTTTGAAACATGGTAGCTGTTCTGTCCAATCTTTAAAGCTGAAATTGTTGTCCATACTAAAAGTTCCGTTTTGTCAGCATGTTCTTTGCTGTTAGGAGAAGCAGCGGATGATTCACCATAACCGGCTCCCTGTTTGAAGGTCCTGGTCTTGGGCCTCTTCTACCCACGTTGTTCCGTTCCTTGTCTTCGCTTGCTGCTGGTTGCAAGGTATTCCTGAAGTCGAGGAACCATTAGACCTGTTGGAATTCATTATACTGTTGTTTAACTGTGTTAGTAGAGCCAAGACCTGATTTAACTCTCTGAGTTACGCGTGTCATCCGGGTCTTCCCAAGTAAGAAAGGCGTGTCAGTAAAACTGGAGATGTTGCGTCCTCTGCCATAGCTCAAAACCAGGAAGCAATACAACGAAAACAAACCAGTACCACGAATCCCACTAGGCTGAGGCACAAAACCCTCCGTTTAAAGACACAAAACAGAACTGTAGATAGGATCACTGCAACTCCAAACTATCGAACACCAGATGGACGAGCAGGAAAGGTTAAAAAGTTCTTTTATTGCACACAACAAGAAAACCATCCAAGTAACCACTCCAAGTAACCACAAGCGCTTTCGCCTGTTCTTAACAGGCTTTTTCAAGTGTATTAGGTTGCTGCTTCATTCAGAATTTATACCAAACCAACCCTGCTCATGTGATTAAATTAATTGCATGATTGTCATCAATTGATTAATACAAAATATTTAAAAAGACATACCCTAAAAACCGTAACTCTTTTTTCAAAACATTAAAAACTGCAATTTTACTATCAAGTCTTTCCTTAGTTTGCATATAGAAAAAAGTAATAAATGTATATGTAACTGAACTTTCAAAACCTAAAAATATAACTTAATACTTTAATGCAATTAATTTAATCACATGAGCAGGGTTGGTTTGGTATAAATTCTGAATGAAGCAGCAACCTAATACACTTGAAAAAGCCTGTTAAGAACAGGCGAAAGCGCTTGTGGTTACTTGGAGTGGTTACTTGGATGGTTTTCTTGTTGTGTGCAATAAAAGAACTTTTTAACCTTTCCTGCTCGTCCATCTGGTGTTCGATAGTTTGGAGTTGCAGTGATCCTATCTACAGTTCTGTTTTGTGTCTTTAAACGGAGGGTTTTGTGCCTCAGCGCCTAGTGGGATTCGTGGTACTGGTTTGTTTTCGTGTATTGCTTCCTGGTTTTGAGCTATGGCAGAGGACAACATCTCCAGTTTTACTGACACGCCTTTCTTACTTGGGAAGACCCGGATGACACGCCGTAACTCAGAGAGTTAAATCAGGTCTTGGCTCTACTAACACAGTTAAACAACAGTATAATGAATTCCAACAGGTCTAATGGTTCCTCGACTTCAGGAATACCTTGCAACCAGCAGCAAGCGAAAGACAAGGAACGGAACAACGTGGGTAGAAGAGGCCCAAGACCAGGACCTTCAAACAGGGAGCCGGTTATGGTGAATCATCCGCTGTTTCTCCTAACAGCAAAGAACATGCTGACAAAACGGAACTTTTAGTATGGACAACAATTTCAGCTTTAAAGATTGGACAGAACAGCTACCATGTTTCAAAACAGGTACTTTTAATCTGCATTTGGAGCAGTTGGACAATGACTTTGAGACATTTAAAGACAAACTGTATGCTTTTAAAAATTCACAGTTAGAGATTAATTATTTGCAGGAATGCATTAAAGTTGAGCGTGTACCTAAGGGGTTACGCTGTTACAGATACCCTAACAGCTTTTCAGGCTCAACTTTGCATTCTAAACTAACAGAGTTGTTTAATAAAACTGGAATTGAGGTTTTGAAATTAATGGTTGATGACTACATGAAAAAAGAAGAGGTTTTGTTGAATGAACTAAATGTACTGCATGATAGTATCACTAACGATGATAGATTTTTAAGTTATAAAAGGAAATACAATGAAACGTTCAGAGAAGTAGACGAGCACTGTTTTAAAGTTTTAGACAGGAAGGCAAGAAAGTTAGAAAGAGATTTAATGGAATATAGAGAGGGGAGGGCATACCCAGCAGGGGGAGCTCATAAACAAAACACCCTTGAAAACACTGAGACTGTAACTTCTCACAGTAGAAATAATGGCTACAACTATGATGAAATGTATGTAATGTACTTAGTATTTAGTGGAGCTTTTCTCCTCGGGCCTCTGCTGAAAATGGACATGTATCCAGCCAGACTAGCCCGGTCAACAAATGTAAAAATAAAAAAAAAAAAATAAAAAAAAAAATGCCCAGGAGAAGTGAGAGACTTGCACAAAAAAGTACCAACAGTATGCAGCAGGGTTTTCAACTTCCCCAGGGCAGACCGAGGGTGAAATCAAATCAATACCAGCAGAATGTATGGGGCAGGAGACGTTGAGTAATGACCATTCTGTTAACAAAGATGACATAAAGGTCTCTAGAGTTGTAAGTGAGCACGGCTTGTGCAGTGTTCACACATTTGACAGTTTCAGTATATATAATTACACAGACATAAACATTACCAAAGACTTTTTTGAATTATTTACTAAAGGACTACAATTTGTACCCAACAAGCCAGCTTTTCTTCCTAAGCTTTTAATTGAGCTTAAATTGTTTGTAAGAAACTTAAATTTAACTGCTATTTTCAAAAATCAGGCCCCACTTGAAACTACTCTGGGTAGAAGTAGCACTTTTAACCCCTGTCCACCCTAAACTAAAATGTTTGAAGAAATTATAGAAAAAATTTTTAGGGATAATTTAGACAGAAACAAGAATTATGGCTCTACTAATTTCCCTGAATATTTGCAGAAGGTGGTTAATAATTTAAAGAAGAATAAAATCAGAGTAATGAAGCCGGACAAGGGAGGGGGTATAGTGCTCATGAAGCAACTTGAATATGAGAATTACATCTTTGCTTTGTTACAAAACACTAACACCTATGAACCAAGCTCTTTGAATGAACTTAACATAGCAGTGAGTAAAATCAAATACTACATACATGATTTATTACTGCAAGGATTTTTGGATGAGAAAACTCACAATTTTTTACTTGTACCTAAACCTAAAACAGCTGTACTCTTTGGTATCCCCAAGGTGCATAAGGGACTTGCTCCTTTAAAATTTCGTCCTATTGTATCAGGAGCAGGCTGTGTAACTGAATCTCTGAGTAAATTCATTGACTTCCACCTGAAAAAATATGTTAAGCAACTAGATTTTGTTTGTAAAGATTCATGGGAGTTCCTTACCAATATAAATCAAGAAATTGACAATTCCAACTTGTTTATGGTAACAATAGACATTGTCGAATTATTTCCGAGCATACCGCACGAGCAAGGTATGGATTGGTTCGGAGAAGTCATTGTTAAGGAATCAGGACTTAGCACTGATCTAGTTAACACAATACTAGAATTTATGAGAATTGTGCTGCATAACAACTTTATAAATTTTAATGAAGAATTTTACAAACAAAAAGTGGGGTGGCTATGGGCGCCCCATGCGCTACTGCATATGCAAATATAGTTTTGCACAAGTGGGAGAAGGAATTCATACACAACACCAGCTGGAAAGAACATATTGTATTTTACAAAAGGTTTTTGGACGATATTTGCATCCTATGGTCAGGTACAGAACAACAATTTTAGGATTTATAGAGTACCTGGAGAACACCACTTGTTTTCTTAGATTCACTTACACGTTGAGTAAAGAAAGTTTGAATTACTTGGACATTACACTAACAAAAGACCTAATCAAAAGGTTTCACTTCACAGATATACAGGAAAGAAACACACTGTAATGCATACTTGCACTACGATAGTGGTCATCCCTGGCACATCAAAAGGGCATCATTAAAGGACAGCTAGTAAGAGCGTCCAGAATGTGTAGTACAGACAAACTATTTCAAGATGAGGCAGAATTTTTAAAAAGCTTTTCACATTAGAGGTTATCCTTTTGAATTGTTCCAGGTTATACTGGATGAAATTGTTCATAGAAGAGGGAACGATCTTAAACCTCTGTTGGGAATAGGGCCTGTAGTACTCAGGAAGCAACATGACACAAAATGTGACAAGCATAAGAATTTTGTATATACATATTCTCAGGACTCTTTGCTAATTGAAAACACTATCAGGAATTTATGGCCTATGATTACATCACAAGATGAATTTAATAAGTTATTTCCTGAACATATAACTTTTACTAGGAAAAGAAACATCAATTTGAAGGGAATATTTGAACAAAACATTCAATTAGAAGAGAAACAGCAAGCTCTAGTAGCAAAAGAAAAGGCACTTTTGCATGCGGTAGATGCAAGCAATGTTCCTATCTTATTAACAAAGAGCAGGTTCATATTCCCTCACGTAAAAGCACCTTGTATGCAAAGTGCAATTACAATTGTAATTCATCTGGAGTTATATATATAGGATTTTGCCAAAATGCCCATCCTTTTATGTGGGCAAAACTGAGAGGCAGTTAAAACGCAGAATATATGAACACATAAACGACATTAAAACAAGGAAAGAGACAAGTGCGTTTTACAAGCATTCTCTCAGTTGTAAAACATGGCATTAAAGTTTTTGTAGTGGACAATGTAAAACAAGACTTGAGAGGAGGAGACTGGGAAACAAAGCTGGGGATCAAAGAATTAACCTGGCAACTAAGGCTTAACGCAACCAAATATCCAGGCATTAATGAAGGGATAAGTTTAGCGGACATTCTTAGGGCTAGAAGAAACAGGATCAACTGAAGTACCCACATTGTTTCAACTTTTAGGGGTAACTGGATTAATGGTTCTGAATCTGGTCATTGTTGAGTTTCTAAGGTTCAACTATCATCTAAAAGCATTAAATATTAAAATAGTCATGTTTACAGTATTATTAGTTGTTTTATTGTCACCTAAACCAAGCAGTATATTTTAATATATATTTTTAATGAACTAAATAGGTTAGAGGTTTGTAGTAAGTATCTAATTGATACTTTCAAAACTTGTATATTGTTTTGAAGTTATGAGAAAGGGAAATGTGTTTGTGGTTACAAAATGTGTGTTTAAAGTACCCGAAAGGAAAGCATTTCATTTCAACATAAACTTTTGTAACTTATTTTTCACACAACAGGTTTACATAAAGTATTAAGTTATATTTTTAGGTTTTGAAAGTTCAGTTACATATACATTTATTACTTTTTTCTATATGCAAACTAAGGAAAGACTTGATAGTAAAATTGCAGTTTTTAATGTTTTGAAAAAGAGTTACGGTTTTTAGGGTATGTCTTTTTAAATATTTTGTATTAATCAATTGATGACAATCATGCAATTAATTTAATCACATGAGCAGGGTTGGTTTGGTATAAATTCTGAATGAAGCAGCAACCTAATACACTTGAAAAAGCCTGTTAAGAACAGGCGAAAGCGCTTGTGGTTACTTGGAGTGGTTACTTGGATGGTTTTCTTGTTGTGTGCAATAAAAGAACTTTTTAACCTTTCCTGCTCGTCCATCTGGTGTTCGATAGTTTGGAGTTGCAGTGATCCTATCTACAGTTCTGTTTTGTGTCTTTAAACGGAGGGTTTTGTGCCTCAGCGCCTAGTGGGATTCGTGGTACTGGTTTGTTTTCGTTGTATTATTTATTGCCTCTTCTTACCACTGACCACTTCTGAAAAACGATTACTTGCATTCCAAAATGATTCTTCTCTGTTAGTACCTTTATCAAAAACATGATCTTTTTTTCCTCAGCCTCAGTAAGCACACAATCCGCCATCTTACCCCATGATCTAACAGACTCATCTCCTAGTTCTTCTTTCCAACAAATGCCAGCAATTGTTCTTTTTGCATTCCATCATCCTCTAGCTCTGTTATTATATGCTTCCCTGCAAAGAATCAGTCTGAGAAGCAGCTACATGCTACTTATTTGTATCATCCACTACAACCACAGAATCGGCTCCCGTTGTCTCCACAACAGCTACCATATACATCACAATTTCCTTCTGTTCGGCATTCTTCTCCTTATTTTCTCATGATTTTATGCTGCTCTCTTCCACACTGTTACTTCTACTACGCTCCATCTTGGAGTCTTCCAAGCAGTTGTGATAGCTCTCTGTTGCCATCTAATGCTTGAACAGAGTAGGAGAATTTCCCTGATGCCTTGGACAAATTTCCTCTTGATGTAGCAATACCATATTATATCTATCTGTCTGAAAACAGGCCAATAGCTTAGAGGAACTAATCTTGTCAACAAAAGATAAACATATTGTGAATGTAAATGTACCTTCTTGGCCTAGGTTATGCCTGAAAGGGTCTTTAGAGCAATTGTAATTACCTGCTCAACAAATGTATAAATAAATATAATTAGACAAACTAAATACACTTGTCAGTGACTGCAAAATATTTCTCTTTTTATCTGTTTTAAAGTCTACAAATTAATATCATATTTTTATTTTTTGAGTATGGTTAAACCTCTCCACAGTGAATGCCTTTGGTTCATTTGCAGTTGTTAAATGGCAAATGTTTTATGTTTCTTTTAGTATTTGGGATACTGGCATTTCAAAACTCAACATCTTTATCAGTATTTTTTAAGCATATAGCTTTCACTAATAATCATTCTGAATGTTCTGCTATACATATACAATATTTATTTTAAGGCTGTTGTCCATTCATATTGATCATTGTTAGAATAAACTGAACCCTATTGTTGTCTTATGCAAAAGGAGAAATATCTATAAGACCCCCTTGTCATTGTGAATAAGTATTATTTGCTATGGCACTGCTTCATATAAACTGCATTCCTGCAGATCTATGTATATTATAAGCATCTTATTGACAGCCATTTTGCTATCTCCTTTTCAGTAATCTTTTTCGTTGATGCATCATACAACCCCTGTACATCACAAAGAGTACCATGTGACTGAAAGTCATGATACATTTTTTTAATAACTTGGATCTACATTGTTAGAAGGAGAATTTTTGTGGGTGTTCTGTACTGCTGTTTTATGTCCTCTTTTTGTTCCAGGAATGGTGTGGAGTAGAGTTATGATATGCTAGTTTCATAGCTATATTTTCCCCTTTTTTTTCATAACTCATTGTGTGTCCTCAGTTGTGATCATTAACCCCCTTTTTTTCCATTTTTGCATGGGGTCGAGGTATCACATCAACATTAGTCAATGTGACCAAATCACCTACAGCAGATTACTGAAATAAAATTTAGCTACGAAACTACAGTTTTGCAGATATCATTGCTTTTTTTTCTTGTCTAACATACTTTTGTGTGTCTTTAGTCAGTTGCTAAGATATATGGTGTAGATCACCTTTAGTCCAGTGAGATGCTTTCGGAATGTTGTTTCAAACTTCTGCAAAAGGCAGGAAAGTCTGTTTACAGGTGACATAATGCCAGTCTGTTTTAATAAACAGCATGGCAAGTGGAGTAAGCCATTTTTTTAGCTTGCAAAGTATAGTTGTGTGAATTGAATTTATCTTAATAGTAGATGTTGAAATGATTACTGCTGCAGTAGCCTTAGCTATAAGAGTTATGTCCTGCGAAGAATATAACAGCTGGCTAACTTCCAAAGCTTCAGGACACCTTCCATGTGCCTAAACCATTAAGCAGCTTGAGCTGAGCTGAATAAATACAAGTTTGAGTGCAAAGCTCTTCAGAGCTTTCCTGCCAGCAGAGAGAGGGAGGCTTAGCCTTGAAAGGACAAGGCTACGAATAACAAAAAATAAATGTCCACACCCTGGTATAAAAAAACGCCCCAAAAAACAAGGGGGAATGGAGGGAGGTAGCAGCTACTGCAGCAGCAATCATTTGAACATCTACTGTTATGTATACAACTGTACTATCTTCTTCATATTGATCACTGCTGCAGTAGCCTTAGCTTTATGGGTAGATTACCATAGCTAACTTTATTTGGAAAGTGGAAGAAGAAGGGTCAAGGAGCCCCTGGAGAATGGTCCTAGCAAAGTATGATCTAAACCTAGAGAAGGAATCCAACATATAGTGCTTTGTAGAAGTATGTACAGAAGAGCAAGTAACAGCTTTTAGAATACTTCTAGAATCCAACTCTTTCCAAAAAGGCATAGGAGTCAAGGTCCTTGGAGAGTGGGCTCTGACCCTGCCTGGAATAGATTTGTTATAGTGAGTATAACAAAATGTTATAGGCTTAGATAAACATTTGGAAATAGTCTGTTTTGACACCAGTTGTCACTTTTTCTTACCTACACAAGAAATGAACAATTGATCCAATGATCTGAAAGATTTGGGTCTATCGGGATAGTACCTGAGTTGTCTGTGTACATCCAAGGTATGGAGTATCCTCTCCTTCATTTTAGATTTAGGAAAGAAAATGGAGAGATGGATAGTTTGACTTAAAGTAAACTCCAATACCATTTTAGGCATAAAAGAAAGATTAGTTCTCAAAGAAACTCTATCCTTGTGGAAAATGAGGTAGTGTTGATTCACCATAAGAGCTTGCTACTCAGATGCCTTTCTTGCAGAGCTCAGAGCAATCAATAAAACTGTTTTCCCTTGTTAAGAACCTCATGTTAGCCAGATTAGATAGTTTTAATGGAGCAAGTTAGTTTCTCTAACACAAAATTAAGATGCTAAGGAAGGGCCACCAGTTTACTTTGAGGCCTCTTATACAAAACGCCTTTCAAGAACATTTTGCAATGTAACTGCCTTTTACAAGGAGGATCCATGGGCAGACATGCTGAAATGGATAATAAATTAACCTTGACAGAGGAATAAGAAGAAAGGCCATAGGATAGTAACCAAATATCCCTGAATCGGCATTGTTTATGTTATTGTTACCAACTAGAAAATATTTTTTTCATTTGCTAATATATAACTTTCTAGTAGCAGGCTTTCTTTCATTAGTATCTTCTGCACGTCCTCAGAAAAATGGTGTCTAAAAGGAAGAAAGACCCTATTATTCAGGCAATTAAAGATGACTGATGTTGGGGTGCATCAAGCACCCCTGTTCTTGTGTGAGTAGATATATTCTTTGAGGAAGCTTGTAGTAATTGCCCCTGGCCATTTTCAAAAGAAGGGAGAACCATGGTTGCCTGGTCCAGAAGGGAGTCATCACAATGATCTTAGGGGATTCCTTCTGAATCTTCAGAAGTACAGTGGATATTAATGGAAAGGGTGGAAAAGCATACAAAAACATTCCTGTTCAAATAAAAGAAAGGGTGTCTGTCTTCCAGGTCTTCTTGGATGGAGTTCTGGAACAGAATTTTGTCAGTTGATTGTTCAGAAAAGAAGCAAATAGGTCTATTTGAGGAACTTGCCACAGATGGATCAAACCATGGGAGATCCCCCAGATCTAGTTTCTGTTCATGAGGGTGTGCCCTGATCTTGCTCAGTTTGTCTTCTACACAGTTTTGCTCTGATGAAATGCAGGATGCTTGTATCCTCGAATGGATGTTAGTATCCCACCCTAACTACATCTCAACTTTAGGTATCCTCCCCGACCCTGTCAGTGACCACCTGCCAGCCTTCGCTGACTGTCACCTTTCTCTACTCCATCTTCTTCTTCTTCTTTCGGCTTTTTCCTGGTTAGGGGTCGCCACAGCGGATCACCTGTCCGCTCATGATTGGCAGTGGAGTTTTACAGTGTCGAGTTGCCAGCCCGACACCCAATCTTCCACAGAAGGCACACACATGCACACACTCTCACCTAGGGCCAATGTAGAGTGTCCAATCCACCTATAGCATGTCTTTGGGATGTGGGAGGAAACCAGAGCACCCGGAGAAAACTCACGCGACCACAGGGAGGACATGCAGACTCTGCACAGAAGGCACCCCAGCCAAGGATCGAATCAGAGAACCTCTTGCTGTGAGGAAGCAACGCTAACCGCTGCACCACCGTGGCCACCCCTTCTCCACTCCATAAGCAGCATCAATACATTCAAACCCGTAACCTCTCTAATTTCAACCCACAAGTATTCACTGTCTAAACCAAATTGACTGGTCCCCCTAAAAACCCTACCCCTCGACAACGCTATCAGCCACTTTAATGAAACCTTTCTGAATCTACTAAACAGCCTTGCCCCACAAATAACCAAAAAGGTCAAATCCATCATCTGTTCCTGGCTATCAAAAGAAACAAAACAAACCATGCTCCAAAGAGACAAAAAATTTAAAACAATACTGTAATAATAAACTGCCCAATACTCTGTTAGAATTCAAACAACTTCGGAATACCGTAAAAAAAAAAGTACAGTTGTGTACCTACCATAAATGTAGATGTTCGAGTGTATTCACTGTTGCAGTCATTACAATTGGGTTATCCTGCTGGCAGGCTACCCGCAGTCAGCCAGAGTTGCAAAGTCTAGGTCCGGCGTCGGTTGCTGTTGCCTCCTCCCTGAAGTCAGTGCACCAGGGGTATAAAAGATGCAGCCGACGCCATTTTCTTCAGTTTTTCTTGCCCCAGATGTCAGGTGCCCCTAAAAAGGTAGGCTAAATTATGCCAATAAGCATGCATACACAAAAAACAACTTTTCCTTCATCTACAAGCAAATACACCACATACGTTGTATAGAATAGAGAAGTACAGATAAGTCCCAGCAAGGAAAAGGGGGGTGGTGGGAGGGTAACCCAGACTGCAACAGTGAATACACTCGAGCATCTACATTTATGGTAGGTACACAACTGTACTATGTTCATCGTGTTTCACTGTTGCAGTCATTACAATTGGGTTGAATCCCAAGGCTAAGGTTGGGAGGCTGGCTAAATAGGATTAGGAGAGGCTATGAGGTCCTGCAGAACTGCAGTGGCAAAGCCTGCCCTGGATTTAGAGTAGAGAGGTAAGTGATAGTGCTTTGTAAAAGTATGCACTGCACTGAACTCCAAGTTGCAGCCTCTAAGATGTCTTTGGTTGGTACTCCTCTGAGGAAGGCTGCTGAAGTGGCTGCTGCTCTGGTTGAATGTGGCCTAATGCCCTTAGGCACTGATTTGCCATGCTGTGAATAGCAGAAACAAATGCAGTGGCCTATCCACTTTGAAATAGTTTGTTTTGAGATAGGCTTTCCTTGTGATCCTGCAGCATATGCCACTAGAAGTTGTTCAGTCTTTCTGAAAACTTTGGTTCTGTCCAAGTAGAAGCATAGCTGCCTGTGAATGTCCAGAGAATGCAGAAGTCTCTCACCCTGATTCTGTGGTTTTGGATAAAAGGTAGGCAAATTAATTGTTTGGTTAAGGGCCACAGTGGACACTACCTTAGGCATAAATGTAGGGTTAGTCCTTAGAGAAACCCTGTCAGGATGGAAAATGATAAAAGGTTCCACAGCCATGAGTGCCTGTAACTCTGAGACTCGTTTAGCGGAGGTTAATTCTAGGAGCAGAGCTGTTTTCCAAGATAAGAATTTTATATCAGCTGCAGAGGCTGGCTCAAACGGAGGCAGTGTGAGTTTTTCCAAGACATAGTTGAGGTCCCAAGCAGGGATTGGTGCTCTCCTTGGAGGTCTAATGTTTTTGGTCTCTCTGAGGTACTGCCTTAGCAATGGATGAGAAAAAATAGGAGGTTCTATATTGTAATGAGCTGAAATGGCAGAGGCATGAATTTTAATTGATGAAAAGGAAAGCCCTTTATCCAGCATCTCAGTTAAGTATTACAAAATCTGAGGAATATTTGGAACAGTCGTGTCAATACCTTGTGCCTGGTTCCAAGCACAGAATCTCTTCCATTTTTCTGCATAAGATTTTCTGGTGCTAGGCCTCCTGGCCTCCAAAATAACATCCATCACTGCTTTAGAGAGAGGTGTGTCTTGAATGGCTACCTTATCCGCCATGCTGCCAGGTTTAAGGTCCTGAGTTGGCTGTGCAGTATCTGACTGTCTTGTTGGGTCGATAAGTGAGGAATTTGAGGTAATGTCCAAGCTGGGCATTGAGACAAGCTCTTTAGGATTGGGTACCAGTGCTGGCAGGGCCAGTCTGGGGCAATCAGTATCATTTTTGGCTTCTTTTGTCTGACTTTGAGGAGTACCTTGGGGAGGAGAGGCAGAGGAGGAAAGGCATATACTGTTAGGTTTTTCCAACTGAAAGATAGAGCATCCACTTTCCATGCTTGCTTATGATAAGTCCTTGTGCAGAATCTCTGTAGTTGGCAGTTGTGAGGGGAGGCAAATAGATCTATGTCTGGGCATCCCCAGTTCCTTGTTATCATGCTGAAGACTTGTGGATCCAATTTCCACTCATGGTGATCCATTAGGTTTCTGCTTAGTTCATCTGCCAGAGTATTTATCCTTACTGGCAGGAATTGTGCTTGCAGATGTACTTGGTAAGTCAGTGCTGTGTCCCACAAGTTCATGGCTAGTCTGCAGAGGGGGTAGGAATGCGTGCTCCCCTGCTTGTTTATGTACCACATGACTGTAGTATTGTCCATCTTTATCAGTAGTTGTCCTGGATGAAGTTGATCCTTGAAGGCTGTCAGGGCATTCTGAACAGCTAGCATCTCTTTTTGATTGATATGTAGATGCATTTGACTTGTGGACCATGTGCCCTGAATACATCTTCCTGCCATATGGGCCCCCCAGGCATAATCTGATGCATCTGTTGTCAATGTCTGCCTGGCTGTGGGTAAGGTGAATGGCTGTCCCGTGTTGAGGTGACAGGCTTTTGCCCACCATCGAAACTCCTGTTGCAGGTAGGGAATGAGGGTAATTATTGTTTCCAGGCTGGGGCAATGTTGAGTCCAAACACTTTTCAGATACCATTGAAGTTTCCTCATATGTAGTCTTGCATATGGAATTAGCAGTATGCAGGATGCCATGAAGCCCAAAGCCTGCAGAATTTTTCTTGCAGATAACTGGGTCTTTGTTGCCAACATTTCGAAATAAGTAGTCAGTTGTCTGTGTTTGTCTGGCATGAGATAAGCCATCTGGGCAGTTGTATTTAAGCTTGCACCCAGGAATATTATCTCTTGAGTGGGTACGAGCTTTGATTTATTTTCGTTTACTGTATACCCTAGACTTGTTAGTAATCTTTTAACAAACGCCAGATGCTGTAGTAGGATGTCCTTGTTCTCTGCTTGAATAAGGCAGTCATCCAAGTAAAGATATATTTGTATTCCTCTTTGTCTGCAAAATACAATTACTGGTGCCAGGCATTTTGTGAAGACCCTGGGCGCAGTAGATAAGCCAAAGGGCAGTGCAGAGAATTGGTAGTGCATTGAGCCATCTATAAATCGGAGGTATCTTCTGAATGATTGTCTGATTGGGACATGCAGGTATGCCTCTTTTAGGTCTAAAGTCACAAGCCAAGCTTTCTTGCCCAGCATGGGCAGAAGCTGCTGCAGAGTTAACATTTTGAATTTTGGAATATCCAGGAATGTGCTTAGGATAGACAGGTCCAGTATTGGTCTCCAGGCTTTGTCTTTTCTGGGTACCAAGAATAGCCTTGAGTAAAATCCTTGTCCCTGCTCTTGCTGTGGTACTTGCTGAATGGCTGTCATGTCCATGAGGGATGAAACTTGTTTTTGTGCCTCTGCCCATTGATTGTGTGGCAGGTCTGGCATACCGTTTGGCCTTGGCAGAGTGTGAAAGTGGAACCTGTAGCCTTGAGATACGATATTTAAAACCTATTTGTCCTGGGTGATCATGTGCCAGTTTTGTGAAAAAAGTGCTAGTTTTCCCCCCAAAGGAGCTGCCAGAAGATAAGTGCTTGGTGCTGGCAGGGGAAAGTCATTGAGACTGTTTCCTGTATGGCTGTGATTTTTCACCTCCGCTTTTGGAGGTAGAAGCACCCCATTGTTTAGGCCTGTATGAGCCTTGGGGCTGTGATCTGCCTCTGGGGCTTCTGTATCTGCCTCTTTGTGGCCTGTGTGACACTGAAAAGGACCAATTCTTTGTAGGCCAGTTCCTGCTAAATCTGGGAGGCTGTACCTGTAATAAACCCTTCACTGTCTGCATAGATTTAGCTTTGTCCTCCATTTTCTTCAACACCTCTTCTGCTTTAACACCAAACAAGGTGTCATGTTGTAATGGAGCATCTAATAGCTTTGCTTTAACATGATCGGGCAGATTCTGTTCTTTTAACCAAGCATGCCTCCTAATGACAGAACCTGTAACTGCGGCCCTGCAGGAGGCCTCTAGAGAATCAAAACCACATTGCAAAGTATGCTTTCCCACTCGTTCAGCTGCATGCAATAAATCCTGCATTTCTTTGTTTTCTGCACGTTCTGAATTTGTCAACATTTTCTGTTTAAGCAGTGACATAAGATATTGCTGATATTTAAGCATATGAAACTGACAATTTAAAGCTCTTACAGCCAAGGTCGCAGAAGTATAAATCTTTTTCCCCCATCTGTCCAGGGCCCTTGAATCCCTATCAGAGGGGATAGGGTTTTTTGCAGTGGAAGCCTTGACCCCCTTGGGACCCTGAGAAATAGTTTCTGGGTCAGCAGCAGGGTTTTTGTAAAGAAATTTATGAGAATCAGGAACCCTGTAGTATCTGTCTGGCTTAACAGGAGCTGGTGGTAAAGAGTCAGGAGACAGACCGGACTCTGAAAATACATCATCTATAATGCCTAAAACAGGAGGAATAGCAAGGGGCCTGTGCTGGGGTAATAAAAGGAAATCTCTGAGCCTTTTCTTGGATTCTGAGCAATCTTGGCTCTCCCAATGGAAATGTTCCCTCATAGTATGCAGGGTCTCCCCAAAAGAATAATCCTCAGGAGGTGAGGCTGAAGGGATAGATTCTTCAACATCAGAATCCTCATAGGGAGGAAGGGAATATTCCTGTTCAGAAGAGGAATCAGAAGAAATAGAAACCTGATCTGAAGATTCATATTCTATCTCTTGCCTAGGCCTCTTATCAGGAGGGGGATGGGAACCCCTGATCAAAGTAATTAGGTCCTCGGCCATTTTAAGCATCTGTTTTTTAGGCATGGAGGCCTGTCCAGGAGAATGCTGTACTTGTTTCTTTGTCTTTAAAGCTGCTTTAGTCTTTGCCTTTGAAGGTGAAGATGGCTTTACATATAACTGTGTAGGCCTGAAAACACCCTCAGAAGCCGATGCCTGCTCAGCGGCTCCATACCCATCTGAGGGAATAGTTTTCGAGTGTCCAGCAGCCTAGTCAGCTCCACGTGGGAGTCGGAAGCGGCCTGTGGCTCTGAAGTAGCAGGCGTCAGGGACTGCAAAAGCGCCTCACTGAGAACCAGCAAACTGGCGACAGGCCTAACAGAAGTCTCGTTGTCTGTTTTGGACCTTGGATGCCTGTCCTTTTCTTTTTCTTTGCATTTTTTATAAACTCCAGTAGTCGGCTGCTCCGACAGCATTATATAATTGAATCTTCTGCCAAAGTAATGAAATGCAAAATTGTACCAACGCTTAATAGTGCGTTGGTTAAATCTAGCACAAAACCGACAACTAGCAGCATCGTGGTCAGGGCCTAGGCAAGGAATACAGTAAGAATGAAAATCCTTATGAGGTATTTGTTTCCCACAAGAAATACAATTATTAACTTTTTCTGACATCGGTCTGGAGCAAGAAAAAAGTTTCCCCAACGGGGTACTTAGCTTTAATGAAGACTTCGGATTTGAAATTCGAATTTGAAAATCTCAGGAGTTAGCTGACTGGCACTTGCGAACTGCTTTTGCTTCGGGCACCGCGCGGCAAGAAAGACTGAAGAAAATGGCGTCGGCTGCGTCTTTTATACCCCTGGTGCAGTGATGTCAGGAAGGAGGCAACAGCAACTGACGCTGGACCTAGACTTTGGAACTCAGGCCGACTGCAGGTAGCCTGCCAGCAGGATAACCCAATTGTAATGACTGCAACAGTGAAACACGATGAACATCTAATAACTAGAGATCGTAAATCATACTACACCAAGCTCCAATCTGAGCACCCCACCAACCCCAAAAAGTTTTGGAACACCATCTCCTCTCTCCTCCATCCTGGTAACAAAGATAACCCTTGCCCTAACCCCAGCCTCATTGACCTAGAAACAGCCACTTCTTTTAACACCTTCTTCGTGGACTGCATAGCCAAATTAACCACCTCCTTCCCACATCCCCCTCCTAATGCTCCCCCCACCCCCTTCCCTTCTGCCAAAAACATTTGTGGAGGCTCTCAATAATAATCTGCTCAAGCAACAGAGAACTCCAAAGCAGAAATGCAAGCAACCTTCAACCCCCAACACAACCCAAATGACATATAGCCCGCAGACTCAGTGTGCCACTCAACCACAGCTAATAAGACAAAACAACGTACCCAACACACTAGTCATAGACAACTCTATAGTCAGGCACACTGATGTCTCACTCACCAGGCTAAACAAGGAGAAGGTTACTGTCAGCTGCCTGTCAGGTGCCAAGATCCGCCACATAACCCACGCACTCAGGTCATGCCACAACAAGTACAAATATGACTCTGTCATTGTCCATGTTGGTGTGAATGACCTGAGACGTACCTCCCTGGACTATATGAAAAGAGACATGGAAGAGCTCTCCGATTTTGTAGGCCAGGCAGGTATGACCCTAGCCTTGAGTAGCATTCTGCCATCAACCAGAATAATGCCGCAGTACAAGGACAAAGTGATTGACTTCAACAATTGGCTAAGCTTCTGGTGCCATTCTAAAGGGATCCAGTATCTGTCTGCCTGGGAAGACATGGTCGACAGACCACGATGCTTTGCCAGAGATAGCCTGCACCTGTCACCCCTGGGATTCCGGATACTGGCTAAGGTTCTTGCCAGACCTATAATGCCTTTTTTAGGCAAGGTTCAAATGACAAATTCACCACCGTAACAGGAACAGGCAAGCAAAAATTGAGGGTGATGCTACTCAATGCTAGAAGTCTAAATCTCAAAATGCACTCACTCGAGGCACTCCTTAAAATGGAGAACATCGATATCTGTGCAGTGACTGAGACCTGGTTCAAGGCTCCAGAGAGCACCCCTGCACTACCAGACTATAACTCATACCACACTTTTCGGCCATGTAACCTGGACCGGAACACCAAAGGCGGAGGTGTGTCCATATTCATTAAGGATATCCACACCTCCAGGCTAGTTGCTCAGCATAATGCAGCCAAGGTTATCCAAGTGCAACTAACTCTGGGCAAAACTGAAATCCAAATTGTAGCTTACTACAGATCACCCACCATGCCCCAGGATTCCCACTCCTCTTTTCTTGATGTACTGGAAAATATTAGGGTTCAACCAAACACCCTAATAATGGGCGATTTCAACTACCCCACCATTAACTGGGAAAACTACTCATGTACCAACTCCTTTGCTCAATGCTTTCTGGAATTCATAAACTCCAATGCCCTGGATCAACTTATCCACACCCCCACCAGAGGCAACAATATCCTGGATCTAGTCATTACCAATATGAGTGACCGGTGTTCCACACCTGAAGTCATCGCCTCATTGGTCCGCTCCGACCATAAGCTAATTACCCTAGATATCCACATCCTGCCTCAAGGAAACCATGGTAAAACATTTCTCCAAAGCCAACTTCATGCTTTCTTAAGACAGAAGTGGTGAACTTCATGACACCCATGCAGATGGACAATACAGTTACGACTACTGAATCCTACACAATTGCACTTTATAAGCACTTACATGAGTGCATGGATCGTGCTATCCCAAACAGAACCAAGACGCTATCCTCCAAAAAAAGGAAGCCAATCTTGTGGTCCCCTGCCATAAACAAACTGTACAACAGAAGGAAGAAACTCCTGCAAAAGAGAGTAAAATCCCATGAGTGGAGGAGCTCCCTGGTCAGCCTCAGTAAGAAGCTGCGATCCCTGATAAAATCCTCCAAAGCTAGTTATGAAAACAAAATCTCCACTGATTCTAAAGACAACCACAAAGCATTCTATAGCTATGTCAATAATCTTAATGGCAACACTCAGATCTGCTTTGAGTTACAGCACAATGGCACTAAATATACAGACCCAATTGATATTGCCAACATCCTGGCAGATAGGTTCAGTGCTAACTTTACCCCCCTCTCACCCCCTAAAGAGCCCATCTCTATACCGGAAGAATGCAAAGTTCCTGTAATCATGGCTGCACAGGTAAAAAAACACACTCTCCAAAGCCAAGAACACAGCATCCATGGGACCTGACAACATCCCAGGCTGCGTTCTACACGAACTACAGAACGAACTGGCACCCCACCTAAGTACCATGTTCAGTCATAGCCTCACCTCAGGCTTTGTGCCTGCTGAATGGTGCACAGCAACGGTTATCCCACTCCACAAGGGGGGAGCCACCACGGACCCTGGGAACTACCACCCCATTAGCCTGATGAGCCCGGTCTGCAAGGCCATGGAACGTATCATCATGGAACTTATAAACAAAGATATTGGTAATCTCCAAACTCTGATTCCACCCAGTTCGGGTTTGTAAAAGGCAAATCATGTCTCCTAAACCTGATAGACTTCTTTGAAGCAGTCACCAAAGCCGTAGACAAGGATAAGGTGGTTCACACAGCCTATCTAGATCTTGCCAAGGCTTTTGACACCATCCCCCACTCTGGAATTATAGATAAACTCACTAAACTAGGTATAAATCCCTATGTCACAAGATGGGTTGCCAACTGGCTCACTGACAGAATCCACACTGTGAAAGTAGCAGACTCCAAATCCGACTTCAGACCAGTGACAAGTGGAGTACCACAGGGTTCAGTCCTGGGTCCTCTCCTGTTTGGTATCTACTTCTCTGAAGTACAAGCTAACACAGGTCTTTGGCTAACGAAGTTCACAGATGACTGCAAACTAGGAACCATAATCAAAACTCCTAACGATGTGGACATCCTACAAAAGGGCCTCACTGAGACAGATCCCTGGTGTCAAAGCCACGGCCTTAAGCTCAATGCCAAAAAGTGCATTGTCATCCTCTTTGGTAAAAACTCTGTACCCATGAACTACAACATAGGCGGTAGTATACTTAACACTGAAAGTGTGATAAGAGACCTTGGGACACAGGTGGACAGTAGTCTCTCCTTTGATAATCACATTGCCACAGTAGTCAGGAAATCCTTCTACGTGGCACACCTCATCACAAAAGATTTCGCATCCAGAAAAAAAGAGGTCATTGTTCCCCTCTACTCATCACACATTAGACCCATTATAGAGTACAATGCCCCTTTTGGTATGTACCTCACAAGACATCTACAACAACTGGAAAGGCCGCAGAAATACCTCACAAAGAAGATTACCGGCCTCAAACAGATGCCCTACGCAGACCGTCTCAAAAAACTTCAGCTTTACTCCATCGCATATCGCCTATTAAGAGGTGATCTCTGCCTAACATACAAAGCTATGTCAAACCCAGAGCTGTTGGACATGCTCCACTTAAAGAAATCCCAATCCCTCTGAGCTACACACTCTAGGGACCTAAACCTTGTCACCACATTAAACAGAACATGCTGGAGGGATAGATTCCTGTCCCAGAGACTTCCCATACTCTGGAATAAACTACCTATCTATATCAAACAAAGCTCCTCATTAGCACTCTTCAAGAAAAATCTTGATGATTGGATGGGAAATAGGAAATTCACCCTGGGGATCACCTCTGTGGCTCTGCTCGACAGTGGCACAGGAAAATAATTTTCTTGGGTGGCAAAAGCCAGGTACCTTTTTGGCTGGGCTTGTATAGGCCCCAGGGCCGATAGCCTAGTACTTACCTATGAACCTATGAACCTATGAACACACAACAATCACCCATCTTCAACCTCAACCCCATCCCCACAAACACAATAAAAAAACTACTCCTCCAACTAAAACCTTGCTGTACTGCCCCAGACAATCTACCCCCACTCTACCTCAAACTATCTGCCAACAGCATAGCCCTGCCAGTCTCCATTCTAATCAACAGATCTGTCCAAGAATCCCATGTCCATTCTATTTGGAAACATGCATTCATCATTCCACTCCACAAAGGATGTAAAAACTATGACACCACCAATTTCAGGCCCATCGCTATCCTCTCCCCACTATCAAAAATCCTGGAGAAATATATACATACACAATTGATGTCATATCTAACACACAATAATCTCCTTACCCCCACACAACATGGTTTCTGTCCTGGCCACAGCACAATCACTGCCCTTCTGTCCTACCTAGAATGCATCAACCATGCTCTTGACTCTGGCAAATTAGTATCTTCCCTATTCCTTGACCTATCCAAAGCTT
Source organism: Protopterus annectens (assembly GCF_019279795.1). Taxonomy (NCBI): domain Eukaryota; kingdom Metazoa; phylum Chordata; order Ceratodontiformes; family Protopteridae; genus Protopterus; species Protopterus annectens. The sequence goes on from NC_056730.1 coordinate 18,242,958, forward strand.
TTGACACTGTCTCCCACCCCACACTCCTATCTCAACTATCCTCTCTCAACCTGGTTCCTTCTACCTTAGCCTGGTTCTCCAGCTACCTCTCCAAAAGGCATCAAGCTGTAAAATGGAAATCTTCTATCTCTGCCTTCCTACCCACCCCCACTGGCATCCCCCAAGGATCAGTTCTTGGCCCCCTACTCTTTAACATATTCATCAACTACCACCACTCCATCCCAAACACCTCTCTAATTCAGTATGCAGATGATTCTACAATCATCTGCACTGCTGACTTCCCCCTCTGACCCACTGTTAAAAACTAAGTCAGTATTTACTAAAACAGAAACCTGAATGCCCAACCACCACCTTGCCCTAAATGCAACCAAAACTAAACTAATGATCTTCACACCATTGACAATGCCTCCTCACTATACTAAGTCAGGATAACATCCCCATTGAAATTGTATCACATACAAAGTTGCTTGGTGTCATCACTGATGAGCACATGAAATTCGACACCCATATTCAAACTGCCATCAAAAAACCCCATCAAAATCTAGGTCTCTTGTACCAACACAATCGCTTCCTCACCCCCTCCACCAGAAAAGCCCTAGCCTCCTCCTACCTTCCCCCTCTCTCTTATAAGGTGCTCCCCTGCTTGCCAAATTTCAACTTGGATTACAGTCCAAACTAAATTCTGTTACAATAAAATAAGCAAATTCACCACACACTACAAAACTTCTTCCCATCACTGCCTCGCCCTCCAATCCCTACAATGGCTAGAACTACCTAACTACCTTAACTTCTTAAAACTCACCACAGCCCACAAACTTATCTTCAGGCCATCCAGCTGCCCTGCTGTCTCTACCACCTTAACCCTCTATATTCCAAACCGCTCACTACGATCTGAAAACCAAAACCTCCTGCAAGTCCACAAACCTTCCCAGCCCCCAGACCACTTTCTGCTTTCATACTCCCTAGTCAAACTTTGGAACTCACTCCCCCCTTTGAACTACTCCAAACTTTTCCAACTTCAATTCCCTCCTACACTCCTACTTGTCCTCTAAATGGACTTGCCCCTTTTCTTTCCCGACTTGAACCCATTGGCCTCTCCCTATTGACACTCCCTTTCTATTCCTGAAATCTGCTTATTACCACCATCTGACCATTCTCTTAACTTACACAACATTACAATCACCGCTAAACTGCATTTCTACCCTTATGTTATTACCTACGGGACTGCATTTCTACCCTCATCTTAGTATCTGCTATTTTACATCCATGTAAATACTCTTGCTGTTGTCTAGAAATGACTCTCCTATGGAATTCCCTGTGTGCTGGTAGTATTTCCTTACAAAGCTATTCGCTTACCGTCTCTACTACCGACCTATACCAAAAGCATTCTCTTCTTATGTAATTAAATTATCTTCAGCATGAGAAGCATTCTCTTCTTATGTATTGACTTACCTCAGCATTGCACAACATCCTATGCCTGAAAGTCATCTCTAATATTTAATTCTGAACTCCCATCATTTTATTAATGCACAAATCATGCATCTGTACATTCTTACCAAGTTTTACTTTGCTTACAGAATGTATATCTGCGTACTGAATATATATCCGCTATTGCTACAGATACTCTATATACGCATGTTTGTGCATCTCTTCATACTTTGTTAATTGTACTATCATCATGTCTTACATGTTCTGTTTGATATGCATGTTTTTTTATTATTACTGTTAAATATTTGCTACTGATATTGTTATTGTCATTATTACTGGAGCTTTTCTCCCCAGGCCTCCACTGAAAATGGGCTTTTCTTGGCCCAGTGGACTTCCCTGGTCAAAAGACTGAAATAAATAAAAATAAATTGAGATTGTGCTATGAAGCTACAGCCCAAACCAACTTGGCTAGCCTGTAAAGGAGGTACAACCTGGTTCCCCCACTTGCTTGTTGATGTACCACGCGATGGTGATATTGCCTGTAACCACTTGAAGACTTGTTGATGTACCACACGATGGTGATATTGCCTGTAACCACTTGAAGACATTCCTGGGGACCAAACATAGCTCAGAGAATTGACTACTTTGATCAGGGGAAGAATCCCCTTGATATTTATGTGCTTGCATCTGTTCTTGGTATCCCACACCCTGTGCATCTCTCCTGAAACTGCTCCACAGTCAAAGTCTAAAGCATCTGTGGTGACTGACTGATTTGGAGAAGGGAGGGAGAAGGGGTGACCTTGATTTAAAAATATCTGTTGACTCCACCAAGTGATTAATCTTCTGATCAACCTCAGTACTAGGATATGAAAATTTAAAGGGTGTTGATGCTGGGACCAAAAAGATTTCAGATACCACAGTATCTTTCTCATGTGGAGTCTTGCCAAGGGTATCATGAGAATCATAGATGCCATGAGACCCAAATTCCTGAGGTATTCCCTGGCAGTGACTAAAGTCTGAGTGGAAAGCCTTAGAAATAGATCTAAATAAACATATATTTTTCCAGTGGGAAAAAATCTCTTTGAACTGAAGTGCTTAGTTGACATTCCAGAAACACAATCCTATGTGAGGGAGTCAAGAACACTTTTGAATGTTCTCTTGGAATCCCATTTTGCGCAACATCTCTCTTTCCCAAGACAGAGATTCCTGACATTTTAAAAAAGACTCTGCAAAGATAAGCATGCCATGTAAATACAGAAAATGTGGATACCCTGCAGCCTGCAATGAGCTATAACTGGAGCTAGACACTTTGTGAACACTCTTGGTGCAGTGGATAATCTAATGGGTAAGGCAGAGAACTGATAATGTGATCCAGACACAAAAAAACCTTAAGAAACATCTTACATCTGGATAAACAGGAATGTGATAACAAGCATCTTTTAAGTCCAGTGTTACCAGGAAACTTGAAAGAGGAAGAAGAGGCAACAGGTTGGGAAGTGAGATCATTTTGAATTTGGGCACTCTCACAAACAGGTTTAGGAAAGAAAGATCCAGAACTGGTCTCCAAGCATTTTCTTTGTTTGGGACTAGGAATATCCTTGAATAAAATCCCTTTCCCACCTTTGAAGGAGGAACTGGCTCTATCACTCCTTGTGACAGCATGTGAGGAAGAACAGGTGGAGACAAAACAGTCTGATATACAGGATGAGGAATGACCCCCCCCCCCCCAGAAAGGAGGAATTTCCTCCAACTGCATCTGTAACCCTAACAAATGATTTTCCTAACCCATTTGTCTGAAACAATCTGTCGCCAAAAACTGGAGATTCAGACGTAGTGGAAGAGAAAGAGGGATGGGGTGGGAAAGGGGTCACAAGATCTCTTGAACAGTCATTCAGATATGTTGGAGTGTCTTTGGTTTTGGGAGGTTAGAGACTTCTTTTCGGAACCTTCTTGCCCTTTCTTAAACATCTGTTTACCTGAATTCTGTTCAGACTGTTTATTCTGTTTTTTGCTGAAACTGGATGAGGAAAAAGAAAATCCCTTGGACAATTTGGAAAAGGAGGGCTGAAAAATCTTAGAGATTCACTGGATCAGCTTGTCCCTTTCATCGCACTTTTTGATCACCTATGCAGCAGATGGACCAGACACTAAATATTTATCCAAGGGAGAATCAAAAATCTAATTTTTAACATAATCTGGAAGGTTCTGAGAATGCAGAGAAGCAAACCTCCTTAAAACCATGTCAATGGCCATAACCCTGGAAGAAGTACCAACAGAGTCATGCACACACTACAAACAATGAGTAGTGACCTGTACAGTAGAAGAAACTAAGTTATTTAAATCAGATTTTTCTTTACGAGAAGAAACTGTAGATAAAGCATTCCTCATACTTTCAAAATATGTCAGAATAAACTTTAACATATGAGCCTGACAATTTAAAATTCTGAAATCCAAAATTGCAGATGTATACACCTTTCCTCATACCTATCAATAATTTTCCCATCCTTATTAGAAAGAGTAGGATTGGAATTGGCTAAGTGCTTAGCAGCAGAGGAGTTAACTAAGGCTATAGCTGCTGGATCAGGTTTGGGAATAGAGTATAAAAATTTAAAAGACTGAGAAATCTTGTACATCATATCTGCCTTTTTTAGAGACAACTGGCTGACTATTAGGAAAATTGCAAGCAGTAAGACACACATCCTCTAAAGCAGAGAGGACAGGAGGAATAGGTGCAAGTTCTGGAAAATTCTTCTGTAACAACTCATAGTATTTTTTGAGGGACTGAGAAACCTCAGTGTTCTCCCACTGAAAACATTGGGACATCTAGCAATAGTCCCAGAGAAAGAGAACCCCCCCCCCCACAGTGAAAATCAGAAAGTGGGCTCTCCTCTGAGTCTGAATCAGAAATCTGAAGACAAAACCCTGAACCCATCCCTTTAACTTCCTCTTCAGATTCAGAATCTTGAATAATTTCAGGAAAGGAGGTATCCCTCTTTCTTTTACTAGAAACTACTCTACAAGTGGAATCAAGCCCTGAGCTAGTCCCAGTAAATTACTCTTATCAAAAAAAAAATATGAGGAGGAACAGATACATGCTTGTTTTTCTCTTTCTTTTTGACAGGAAAAATGGGGCCAAACATGTTTCTTATGGCAGCTGCTGCCTCCCCAGGGAAAGGCATAGCATTCTGACACAACAGGGTTTCTCTGTTCCCTTTCCTTTCCCAGGATGACAAGAATGATTCTCCCTTGCCCACTGAGGGGAGCCCCAACAGCTACAGAGGACATGGCTAATCCCTAGCCCATAGTATCCATATGTGCTATACCAGAGGGAGATGGGTTAAAAGATGAGTGGCCTGAGGTGCAACAAATACCCACAGCAGAGTCACATGCTGAGGCAAATTGTTAGCCTACTGTGGTGGCAAAGGCTGTTTGCTTAACTCTTTCTTTTTGTAGCTGGAAGAAGGACTGGCCATGGAAGTGGCAATCTATTCCATGGTCAAGCCAAAAATGGCGCCTCTAGCCTGGGGAAAACAGGCAACAATGTCAGTAAAACTACCAACCCCCAAAAGTTGCCTTTTTAACAGAAAAAAAAACACAGTAAAAAGCACTTTCAAATACTATGGCAGCCCCACAACCTTAAAATAAAAACAATTTATTCACAGAAAATAGTTTATTTGTTAGATAACACTACTTTTAAGCTGACAGTTACAAGTTCTCTAAAAGTAAGTTACAGTCTTGAGACAATCTATTAAAACATTACATTGCTAGCCTTAAAAATGACTTTCTTGAAGAAGACGAAAGTAGTAAAACAGGATATTTTTCCCCAAATGAGAGCTTAGCTGCCCAGCTAAGGAAAGCAGAAGCCAACCGTCGATCCTCAAAACCACAGAGGAGCATAATTTTCAGCATCAGCAAAGCTCTGAAGGGCTTTGCATCCAGACTTGTCTTTTAGTCAGCTCAGCTTTAACTGCTTGATTGTTTGGGTGTGTGGAAGGTACCTTGAAGCTTTGGAAGCTGTCTGGCTGTTACATCCTTAGCAGAGTATAACCCATATAGCTAAGACTACTGCAATAGTGATTAATATGAAGAACATTCTGAGTTTCTCAAAAACATCTGTATGGGGAATAGTGTTGAAGGCCTTGTTCATGTCTAGATTTGCAGTATGAACTGTGTAAATGTGATCAACTGCTTTTGTTACTTTTTCAAATAAATTAATGAGGTTAAAAAGGCAAGACCTTACTCTGACAAAGTCAAACTGATGAGGGTCTAGGGTTAACAGATTTTCAATCTCCAGATTTATGAGCTCTACGATGATATGTTCCATAGCTTTGCATATGAAGCTAGTGAGACTGATGGATCTGTAATTACCAGGGTCTGTTTTAGGGCCACCCTTGTGTAATGTTACCATATTCTTATCCAGCCAATAGAATTACCTTTTACTAAAACATTACCATAAGTAGATGCAGTCTCTATGGGCGTTAAGGACATGCATTCTGCACCCTTATGACTCTTAAAGGCTGTGGGTGTACAGGGTGAAAGTGGTGTGTTGCAGTGTGAACTAATGACTGAGTTTTCTTATTCTTTAGTCTGGAAGGCTTAGCCAAAGGTCATTTAACAACCTCAAACTAAGTTGGTTTAGTGCTGATGCTCTTTGCTGTGTTTGCATACATGTTCTGCTTACTGAATGTGTTCTGCAGTGAGATGGTAGACCCCTAATTCAGTAAATACATAAGCATCCCACATACTGAATCATTTTGAGGTGGCAGTATAGAGTTTTTGGTAAGCATGAGGCAGTCAAAATACCTAGTGTTATCAGACCGGCCACAAAAGGGGCAAATGCTGACTGAGATTCCATATTAGCCAATGTAGACTAATGAGAATGTGAAAACACAGAGAATAATGGATTGGTTTAGAAAAATTGAATAACCTGGGATACGGCTAAAGGATACAAGAATATAATCTGTGACTACTGTGGAACGATTTCTTTATCTGTTTTGCTTTGACAGCTCTTTTGCTTGTCATTGTCAACTAACAACCTTTTAAAATGCTCTGTCATTTTTTTCATTTTCAGACACCATCTCTTCCAGTTTTACTATTGATTCTCTGTAATTAATGACTGTGTACCCTGGCTGCCTTTGTAAGCCTACATTCACAATCAAGGTTCTGGTCTTTTCTTGGAGAGCTAAAAACCTATTTATTTATCTGTAGCTGTTAACTGGGGTAGAGTACTGATCCATGTGGACTTTTTTCATGCTGATCCTGGGAGTACTGTGTGGTTAATTGACCGGCTCATATCCATACAGCAAGCATGTGGATGCTGTAGGAATTAAAGCCTGGACCACAGGAAACAGTTCATAGCTTTAATCCTCTGCACTAACTGCCAGATGTTGGCAGAACATAATCTAGTTTTGTAACTGGGATGGATTGACCTTTTGTTACAGTTTTGCCTCAATAAGACTTCTATTACATTTCCTACAAGCTCGTATTTTTTAAAACTCTATTAGCTTCAAAAAACAAAATTTGTTCTTTAGCATCACTTACTAAGCTGACCCATTTGTTTACATATTTATAGTAAGAACACACTCATCCTTGTCAGACATTGTACTTTACATCAGCTTTTAGCTTCATAGATTTTTATCAAAATCACAGCATGCCACTTTGCTACATGACACCATTAAGCAATTTCAAGTCACCTATCTTCCTGCAGTTGTTCAGCAAAAACAGTTCAAGCACTAGCACTGGTGCAAGATATGACTTCCAGTAAAAATAAATCAAATGTGCTCAGAGCTGATTTAAATAAATGAAACACTGAAGGAGTATATCAACTCAAATAACAAAAGGCTGGAAAAAATGGAAGAAGCTTTAAAATGTTATTCAGATGAGCTTATAAAGCTGCAAAAATTAGAGGCTGAAATGAAGAAAAGGCTGGCTGAGTATTAGACTGCTCAAGGCGAGATGTTTCAAAAATGGTAGAATTAGAGGAGAGAACACATAGGAAAAAAAATCTGATATTTTCTACTGTACAAGAGAAACTAGAAGGAACAGACTGTATTAATTTTATGAAGGCACAAAGAAGCAACTGGAATATTATTCCACAGCAGGAGCTGTTACTTCTAAGGGCACACTGTCTGTATGCTCCGTATCTAGCCATGGGAAAGCAGCCAAGACTTATATTAGTAAAGATGCAAACCTACCAGCGGAAAGAGCTGATCCTGAAAAAAAAACTGTGGCAAAAGGGCAAAGTATTAAAAGTTGGAGACAGTAGAGTGTTTCTGGACAATGATTGTTCACTGTGCACTGGGCAGAAGAGAAACAAATTTATCCCAGTAATCAGGGAATGTCGAGGGGCAGGTGTGAGACTGAAGCGTCTGTATCCAGCTGTCTTAAGAATATTTTTTCCTGGAGGATCAAATTCATTTTTTAATGCAGAACAGGCTAAGAAGGAAATACAAAAGTTTGTCCAACAAAAAGTGAGCCATCAAACAGAAGGGGACTCTGCTTCTCATCCTTCTGATAATAAAGCACACAGAGAGACATTGCCAGTCAGACTTTTCCACTGTTCCAAAGTAAAATGCTTGAGAGACAGAAAAACACAAGAGTTCACCAGCAGAATCATGAGTACCTCGGAACTGAACTGGAATCTAGATTTAGGAGATGGAGATGAACAGTAAGAAAAAGACCAGTAACATGGAAATTAGTGAATAAATGTGAGACTTCAAAGCATCAGCCTCAACCCTCAAGTCTTCCAGCTTTTCCTGGTTAGGGGTCGCCACAGTGGAACACTGGTCCGATCATGATTGGCAGTGGATTTTATTGTGTTGAGTTGCCAGCCCGACGCCCAACCTTCAACGAAGGAATGCCCATTGACGTTCACACCTACCTGCATGTCTTTAACATCACTCGACCGTGAGTAGGACATGCAGATTCCACACAGAAGATGTTCCAGCTGAGAATCGAATGGGAGAACCTCTTGCTGTGAGGCGACAATGCTAACCGCTGCACCACCGCGGCTGTCTTCAAAGCATCAGCCATATTTGTGAAATATGGCTGTAGAAGAAAAAGTGTAAAGAGTGGACTTTTGTTGACTTTTTAAATTTGTGGAAATCTGAAAAGCATTTGCCTTATTTCATGTCATTAATATCTGGCAAGACACTGAGGGAAGAGGAAGGAGAAGGAAAAAGGTAACAGTAAATAAAACAATTTCTGTTCTTAACAGTATTTTTATGAAACATGTGGAACATTTTAAGACAGTTCCATTTTTTTTCAGGACAGAAAATTTATGAAGATAAAACGAAGGCTAGAGCTATAAACTATGTCCCCACACCTGAACTGGTTCAACAATACCCATATTTATGGGAACATGAGCAAATGAAATATTTAGGAGTATGGCTTCAAAAGGATTCTGTTATGGTAGCTAAGGAAAGAGTTGTATGATTTGAAGGGATATTTTAGAGCTACTCAGTTAAGGCTCTTATATATAACACAAGCAGAAATATAAAATTCAAAGTGGAAAGGGGTGATGATGAAGCAGGGGGTAATTCAAGAAATAAGGAAAGAGTGGGATTTTGGATTCAAATCCTTAAGGAGAATAACAGCAGTCACACAGAATATTTATGCATTGAGTTATTTATATTTGTTTACCTGGATAGTGCACTGATCAATATTGACCAATTTCAGGCTCAACCCAGGTGAAATACAAAACATTTCACAAACAAAAAATACGGAAATGTAAGCAATAACAGAATATTCAGACTAATTATGTAGAAAAATGTCTATATACATTCCAGTGAACAAGCATAGTGCAATGTGCAGTCAAGCAGTATGTAATGTACAATGTATACATTAGTTTCTAAAGTAGGTCGAGTTTCAGAGAATAATAAGAAATATATAATATTCATAAAGCAGCAGAAAGTATACAGAACTAAGCCAACATGGGAATGGAGAAAGGATATTCTGCCAATAGGGATGATTGCAATAGGGGGTATAGAGAACAAGCAAGAGAGTCTGGAGTTTACTGGAGGAAGCTGGCAAGGGGACCAAGGTACTGGTAACAGATAATTAGAGAAGGGGAGATAATAGAATGGGAAAAGGCTGAGAAGACATTTGTATTGGACTCTAATGATTGCTTTCCCTAGCAGGGATTAATGTTAAGGTATAGACAAAGAGAAAGACATAGTGGAATCCTAAATGAAAGATGAGTTTTTAATTGACTCTAGAACAGAAGGTGCTGTTAAATAAGGGATCATTAGTATGGCATATAAAACATTGCACAATAACTATAGAAATCACTGTAGTAAACAACCACGAACAAAGAATCCACAAAGAACCTCGCCAAAGCAACACTCAAAACCAGGGAACTCGAATAAATAGTCATTATTTAATCCTATAAAAACGTTTTATTAAAATTACACACATCCAACTGAGTTAAGCGCTTTCATTCCTTAGGAACTTCTTCAGTTTAAATAGTGACAATTTATTCAAGTTCCCTGGTTTCCAGTGTTGCTTTGGTGAGGTTCTTTGTGGAACTATAGGAATCAATCAGTGGAAGTCAAAAACGATTGGAAAGAGAGATCAGGTAAGCAATTCACAAAAAAAAAAAAAAAAAAAAAAAAAAAAAAAAAACAATAGGATGATATATGTATGGCTCCCAAGTATGCAACAAATTCTAGAATATTCAGGATTTTTCCCAAAAGCGTTTGCATAGATACTTTTATACTCCAAGCAGACTCCAAATAATTTTTCCTCAGGTACTCTGGTAGATGGCAAATGTTGAAAGTATAATGGGGAAGAAACAGGTACCTGGGAGCATAGATACTCTGAGTATAATGAGCTGGTAGACTTTAAAAATTCCTAACAGAACACTCTCTCAGGAATACTGGGCAAGTAAAGGATTGTAACTAAGGAAATTATTTTTGTGTTGTGATAACAGGATCTAAATTGCTTGGACATCGTAAGGGCTTGTTAAATTTAATTCTGGTGGCTGACAAAAAAGCAATTACTAGAAAATGGAAATCAAAGTTGAAACCAACTAGTAGTGAATATTGTAACAAAGATAAAAGAACAGGAAAAGCAATCCTTAAAAAAGGGTAGGAGTAAATTATACAGAAAAAATGGAAATTGTAGGAACAATGTACGCAGAACAATGTTTTGGAAGAGGAATAAGATTTAGGAGAAGGCAGGAACTGTCAATTTATGTAATGTTACTTTGATTATATGGTATAGAACAAGATATATAATAGTTTGATTACTTTTATATAAATTTAAGATCACCTATATCACAAGTGATAATTCAATGAAGGTGTTTAAAAAAAGAACATAGGGTTGTGTAGGTAACACTTCAAAGCTTAATAATATTTTATATCTACCATGGACACAATTAGGTCTTCATCAAAGCAGCTCTTCAGTTTACACTTGGTTTAAAATGACAGAACAGACAAGACCTAGTCTGTAAATGTTTGGTTTACCATACAATTCTCTTGCTGCCTCTCATTTCAAATTACGTACTACAGTTTTGCCAATATTCATCAGATATCTTTAATTAATAATAGTACCTTTTAATATTCACTCAGAGAGAGAAAAGCATTATTTGTTTTTCCTCTCTTTTGAGTACATACATTTGTACAGTTCACAACTTACCACATGTAAGTGATTACATCTTAAACTACCCATCAATTTTTCCATTGTTGTGTATTTCCCAATAAGCTGGGCTTACAACATTAACCACAGTTCTCTGTTAAGTACAGTTTCTAATTGTTATCCAAACAGTGTATTTCAGGAGTAAAAAAAATCCCTTGTGGTTTCACTGGCAGCATTCACCAAATTTCTAGCAGTTGATGATTTTTACTTGTTTAAAACACAAAATAATTCACAAATGCAGTAAATAAAGTCTGTGCCCTATATGCAATATTTGTTTACTGTTGCAATACGTCATCCTCTGAAACACCTTTACCAATAACGTGCTGTACTCCAAGTCACTTCCAGCATTTTAAGACTGAACTCTGAATGCACTGTGAAATCACAAACTTTGCATTCAACACTTTATTTCTCAACCTTTCTTTTGCTGCAAAGGTTTCCATTTTGATTGAGTTCATTTTCCAACGCACAATTCTTTCAAATGAAACAAAACTTTACACAGTAGACTTTTCATGGGAATATCCTCCAGTGATTAATTCAACCAACAAGTGCTAGTTTAGAACCAAATGTTCACACACTCAAGAGTATTTTCCTTACTGCAGCATTGGCCTGCACCTTAGAAGGTTATATTACAGTGTGGTAGCAGCAAATTCTTCTGAACATTCTTCTCCTGTTAGCATTTATTAACTGCACTGCTATGTTTAAACCAAGTTTTCAGCAATTGTACAAATTTGTTATACAATATACCAGCAGAATTTGAGTGTTTCTTACAAACTCCCAGGTTTTTGATGCTGCACAGAGTTCATAGGTTCATAGGTAGATACTAGGCTATCTGCCCTAGGGCATTTATAAGCCTAGCCAGAGTGTATTTGGCTTCCACCTCCCTATTAGATTAGCCTACTGTGTAAAGTAGGTCACAGAAGGTACCCTTTTAAGATTAGTTTACTGTGCCTCTGTCTAGCAGGGACACAGAAGAGATCCCAGGGGTGAATTTGAGATTTCCCATCCACGCGTCCAGATTTCGTTTGAGGAGGGTCAGCGAGGGGCTACGTCTAACATGAATTGGGATTCTATTCCAGAGTGAGGGGAGCCTCTGGAAATGAATCTGTCCCTCCAGCATGTCCTATTTATTTTTGTGCTGAGGTTTAGGTCCCTGGAGCGTGTAGCTCTAAGGGACTTGGATTTTTTGAGGTGGAGCATGTCCATTAATTCTGGGTTTGACATGGCTTTGTACGTCAGGCATAGATCACCTCTGAGTAGGCAGTAAGCAACTGAGTAGAGCTGGAGTTTCTTTAGTCGAGCTGCATAGGACATCTGTTTGTAGCCCATGATCCTCCTGGTGTGGTACTTTTGGGGTCTCTCCAGTTGCTGCAGGTGTCGGGTAAGGTACATCCCAAAAGGGGCATTGTATTCAATTATGGGCCTGATGAGTGACGAGTAGAGGGGCACAATGACCTCTCTTTATCTAGATGCGAACCCTTTCGTGATAAGGTGGGCTATATAGAAGGTCTTTCTAGCCACTTTGGCAACGTGATTATCAAAGGAGAGATTACTATCTAAGTTGGTCCCCAAATCTCTAATTACTTCTTCCGTACTTAATGGATTATCACCTATGTGGTAATTTGTGGGCACCTTGTTTTTCCCAAAGGGGATGACTATGCACTTTTTAGCATTTATCTTGAGGCCGTGGCTCTGGCACCAAGCATCCGTCTCTGTGAGACCCTTTTATTACTGAGTTTTCACACCACAAAACCAACTTTGAACACAGCTCAACAAATTCTGGGAGGGGAAGCAGAAGATGTAGTGAGAAAGTAATAGTGTTTGTCATCCTGCTGTAACTAGCTAATGCAGCCTTTTGCAATGCTCTAAATAACACAAAGCAGTATACCCCTCAACCTCTTAGCGCAAGAAATATAAGCAAAGCCTAAAATAATGGGAGACAAAGGCCCAGAATAGAGACACATTTTAAATATTTCTCTTATAAACTTAAAAAGTTGATAGATTAACAGAATTTGTTTCAGCATGCATTTTCTGAACCATATGAAGTCTGAAACTCAAATGTATACCATTATATAGTGATTTAGGTCCTTAGTGATTTGGCATAAAAGCAAAAATTTTATGAGGAACTGACCAAAAATATGAGGCAAAAGTCTGAATATTCTGCAAAAATCTGCACATTTGAGATATATGCAAAGCAGTCATTGATACAGAGTTAACGAGTTTACATACACTAGGAAACAGAACTGGGGAATAAACATAAAATAACCAACTCATCTACTCAATGACAATTCAAATGGAGCTAATCTTTAGCCAAGTATCATATCATGACAATACATGATTCAGCAAGGCATTTAAAACTGCAGTTCATAAACTCACTGCAGATAAATCTTCAGCAAACTATTTCAGCATAACAGGCCTTTCAGTAAGGCATTTTAAGACAATTGTTGATGCACTCACTGGCAATACTCTATGAAGACATAATAGTCCATAAACACACTGTTCAGATACAGAGTCTATGCATTTCTCTTTTTACTCTGATGAGTGCTCCAAATCCAGCTCACTTCTCTCTCTCTCTCTCTCTTTCTCTCTCTCGCATACCTTCCCCCAGTCAGGGCAGCTGTGTGGAAGCCCTTACCCACAGGGTAGATACAGAACACCTCCACAATAATTTCAGAACTTGCCACTAGATTGCACAATTTAATATAAAACAAACCAAAGGGTAAAAAGGTCACATTGACAAACCTTTTAGTAAAAAAACTACAAAAGTGACTTTTTTTCAGTCCTTCTTTACTGTGCATTCAGGCCAATAAAGCCAAACCTCATCAGCTGTAGACTTGCTATGTTCTTCTGTTTTACTGAGCTCATTATTGCAGCATGAATCAATAAAAATAACCTGGAGTAAAAGCTTGTTCTCTCTTCTCTTGGGAAAACACATTTTTTCCAAATAATTTTATTGAATTTCAAAAAGACAATAAATATAATATGAATAATTTATGAATAATTGAAATAACAAACTATATACAATATATACATTTGGCCTATATAAAAAGAGAATATTCAGTTAGAGAGATTTAGTTACACAATGGCAAAAAAACTAGTACATTTCTTTCTAATTCAATGAGGTTTTAAAAATCTTTAGCATTTCAATAAGAGAAAGAACTTTCTTCCAAGGATTGTTAGTCCATTTTTAGGAAAGATTCTAGCTTCTTTGACCTTTATTTCCAAATATATTGTTTATTCTAGTAAAGTCTTAAATTCTTCAATATTGGGTTCAGTAGAGGTTTTCTATTTTCTTGTAATACATTTTCTAGCAATTGCTAGTGTAGTCCATAGAAGATATACGTCCTTTCTACTCAAATCATTTATTTCTTTAACATTCAGAAAAATCTGGGATTTAGTTAATACAAATGAATCTGTAAAAATAGCTTGGAGGAAATTACCAATCTCCTCCCAGTATTTTTTTAATTTTAATACAGTCAAAAATATATGAGACCAGTCAGCTGTACAACTTTGTAAACACCTCTAACATACCAAGTGTTTAGAAGAATTCATTTTGACAATTCTATTGGGAGTGTAAAAGGCTCTATGCAGGAACTTCCTTGTAAAGATTTTCAAACTTGTAAATTAGAGGTCAGTTTAATAGAGTACAGTAAATTAGTTTTACTTTCGGGTGACAAATTTATTGATTGACATTTAGTGATAAAGTTCCAGAAATTTTGTTTTGGATTAACTTTATAGTTTATTAGAATTTTATATAATTTTGAAGTTAAATTTGTCCAGTTATGATTATGGTAGATTATTTCTTGAATAAAGAAAATTAATTGTGGTTCAGTTTTGATGGAAGAGTTGTTAATTATTCTGCATAATTCCTGAGCATAGGATAAGATACTTTGGAGTACAAGTCAGTCTGTATTTAGGATATTAAAAGTATTTATTATCTGTTGCATATTTAGCACTGATAAATTCTTAATGCAATGTTGCCAGCAAGTGAAATGTTTTAATTCTCAGTTATTAAAAATGTTCTTGTGTATTTTGTTAGGATTTTATTTTGTTATTTTGAAGGGAATTAACAGATCCCACCATAATTTAATGTCTATGTTTGAGTTTACGAAATATATAAATAAATTATAAATGTAGTTTATAAGGTTTGAATTGGTGGGATTTTGTACATTAAATTGAAGATTAATACATAGTGCATACCAAAATGTATTGGTTTGATCATTTGGCAAAACATTTTTTATTAGCTTATTCTCATTTAAGAAAATGGATATATGTAGTCATTTCCAAGCAGATGAAAATTTGGGATCTATCCACTTGATAACTAATTTAAAGATAGAGGCTTTAATATATGTTTCTAAATCCGGGAAGTTTATTCCTCCCAATTCCCAAGGCCTAATATGATGAGTGTATGCTATCCTATTTTGTTTGGGATACCAGAAAAACTTTAAAATAATTTTATTAATGTTGTGTAATAATTTTTTTTACTTGGTAACATTGGAATGCCATTAGCTATGTAATTTATTTTTGGAAGTAAGACCCATCTTTATTAGTTGTAATCTATCTTCAAAGTTTAGATATAATTTCTTACATTTATCTGTGAGTAATTTTATAGTATTTAGAATTTTTTTTTTATAATTTATGGACAAGGTAGTATTAATATTGTCAAATAATATAATTCCTAGGTAATTTATAGAAGTAACCTGTTTTCCTATTATGTGATTTGGAGTTATATGGGTAAATTGATTTTTGTTTAGATGCATATGATTGGATTTTGTTTCACTTATGCATAGACCTGAATTATAAAAAAACTTTAGATTGTAGATCCAATTCCTGGAGAGAATCTTCAGAGGCACTCAAAGTTAAAAGAATATAATCTGCAAAGAGCATGATTTTGGAATTAAATTGACCATATATATCAATCCCTTTTTGTTTTTGGATTTTGACATATTGAGAAAGCAAATAGTTCTATTGCTAGAGCAAATACAATGTGAGACATAGGACAACCTTGTTTAATGCCCCTGGAGATTCTAATGGATTCTGAAGTAAATGGGCCAAGTTTTACATAGGCAAGATTGTTTTTATATATATTTTTATCAAAGTAATGAAATGATCAAAGTAATGAAATGAGGAGGAAAATAAAAAATTTCTAGAGCATTAAAGAGGTAATCCCATTTTAGTGTGTCAAAGGCTTTTTCAATATCAAGAGCAATTAATAGGGCTTCACGGTTATCCCTATTTAGGATGTCTTTGAGGGATATGATTCTTTTAATATTATCATAGGTATGTCTGTTATAGATGAATCCTGATTGATCTTCATGTATAATATATATTAAAGATTTTTTAATTCTATTAACAAGGATAGACATAATTTTATATTCATTGTTAAGTAGTGAGATTGGTCTGTAGGAATTACACTGTTTTGGATCTTTGTTTTCTTTTAAAATATGGATGATTAAAGAATATTTCCATTAGGGTGGTATTATGCTGTCAGTCTGTATTACATTTAAAGTTTTATTGAATATTGAGATAGCTGAAGATGAGAAAAGCTTGTATAGTTCAAATATGATTCCATCAATTCCAGGGACTTTATTATTCTTGCTTTTTCTTTCATTTTTTCAACTATTTCCTTGAGAGAAATTTGTTTTTGGATTTCAATTTTTAATTTATGAGGAATTGTATTTATTTTTGATAAGTTTAAATCTAGAGCTGAGTGATCAGACAAAGTATTACCATTGGATTGGTGGGTTTTTATAGCGAAACTTAAAAGCTTCAAGTATGTCACTAATATCTGATACCAATTTGTTATTTTTCCCTTTATGGGTGATTTTTTATGATATTATTATCAGAAGCTTGTCTTTTGACTCTCATTGCAAGATTATGCATATGTTTTGGCAATGTCAAGTGTGAATTGATTTTTAATTTTTCCAAAGCCAAATTAGTTTTATTTATTAAAATTTCATTGTATTTATTATTTAAGTCAATAATTATCTTTTTCTTTACACGTGGATCTTGTGAGTTGTCATTATTAATAATTATGAGTTTATTTTGGATATTGTAGATTTCCGATTTCCATTCTTTAGTCTTGTTTTTAAACCAAGCAAGTATTTTATCATATAGGTAAGCCTTCAGAGAATCCCATAAGATTGTCAAACTAACTTCCTCTGACTGGTTAATATCTATTTTTTTTTATTTCAGAGTCTAGCCATAGTTTAAATTGTTTTAATTTGGTAATATATGCTGGTATTCTTGTTGCGAAGGTCAACCTCTTAAAATCAATTTCAAATTTTAAAATAAGTGACATGATCAAAAAGGAACAAGAAATTATGGAAAAATGAACTATTTTCATGTTCAAATCTTGAGATACAAAGAGCTTATCAATTCTAGTTTGATTGTCAAATCTATACTCTCTATGAGAAAATGATAGTGAATTATTCTCCTTATATCTATAAGTATCAATTAAGTTTTAAGTTTTCACACCAATTTTTAAGAGCTTTGCCTGTAGGAGTAAGAAGAAGATGCCTATTATTGGTGGATTCTGATGCATCTAGAATACAGTTAAAGTCCCCACCAAGAATTAAGTTACCTTTATAGACTTAATTAAGTCTAGATGTTTCCTAACTGTTCCTATCCCAATACCCAGAAACCAATAGGTATTAACAAGTGTCCATATTCTGTTATTACATTTTATTATAACAATTGCTATAAGTCCTTCTTTGTCTTCATAATTATAAATAATTTGGGGAATTGAGACATTTTTATTCCAGAGTATTAGAACCCCTCTGTTTTTTTTCTTATATGAAGAGTGGGACAATTTTATACATTCCGATGGGTTCCAACTAAAATTATCGTCTTTTTTTTAAATGACATTCTTGAATAACTACAACTTACACTTTATTTAGTTTTAAGTACCTTAGTGGTATTGATCTTTTCCTTGGATTATTTAATCCATTAACATTTAGAGATAGTAAGGTTAAATCCATCTAGTTTGACCTTGCTTGCAAGATAAGTGAGATTAAGTTATAATTCAATGTTATCAGATCAGTTAGGTGTGTAACTATATTTAAAATGATTTTAGATGGAATAATCAGATTAAATCTCTCTAACATAAACTGTGAGAAATAACTAGTGTTAGGCCAATACAATAGGAATTTATATAATGAAAAAAGAATGAATGAATGTAACCAAACTAATAATTAATTTAAAACAACCTTTAACCAACATGGAGTGACATGCACTCCTAATCCAAATGAACAGAAATGTTCATTCAGATTATCCCTCATGACAGACATGAAGTGAGTTAAGATATTGGCAAGTTTGAGCTCAAAAATAATATTTTAGGAGATGCAATAATAAATTGTTTAAATAATGTTTGCTGTGAATAGTAACTAATTAAATAATGATATTAATATCCAAAAGAAAGTGAATATAAATTCATATATAGAAGAACATTTGTTTCAATTTGCTACTACTGATGAAAGATAATACAATTAGAAAATTGTTGTAGGTATATATTACAAATAGGGAATTGCATGTGAAAGAAGTTACTGAATCTAAGATTATGTAATATTCAATGTAGAAAGAATGCCCAAAAGAATGAATATTAGTTAAGTTCTGAAAGTAATAATAAAAAAAGAATATCAATAAAATATGTGTAGTAGACTCAAAAGTCTATGACTTAATCAACTAGATTGCAGTCAATCTCTATCAAAGATTTATGAAAGAACTAGTTATAACATAAGTATCAACTGTGAATCAGAAAGCAGAACACAATCAACAAGACTAGTATAATGTAACATAGTTAATATGCTATGAAGGAGTTAACGTCTCAGAGTAACTATAAGGACATAATTAAAATTTGCTGATATGAGTTATATTGTTGGACTAATCTTTCTTCTCAGAAGAAATCAACATTTAGACATGTTTTATTTATGTTTCCTTCTAGAAAGTGGTGTATGTTTATCATAACTTAAGAACAATGTGACTCAACTGACAAAAATGTATGCATAGTCACTACGATAACAGACTTGTCAATCACAGCTATGAAAAATTTAAACCAGATTTATGGTTATATGCTCAGACATGCTGAGTCAGACATATGTATATGCATATCTAAGTAAGAAAAAACTAGACATGAATAGCTACACAGACAATAACATTTTTGTGTGATATTATGACTATCAAGTTGCAGATGAATTTTGTAAATATAGCAATCCAATGGTCAACTATTAGATGTGGAATAATACAAGCAAAGCAATTAAGGACATTAGCTAGAGTATACAAGTTAACATGGGTAAAGTAACACTAAGGTCTATAATCAAAAGACTCTGGGATAAACTTCTTTAGTTGAGCAATCAGTAAAGTCATGACACGACATGTCTGCAGGAATTCAAAATGTGAGGAAAAACAAATCTAGCTATCGACTCCACTCTAACCATCTATTCTATATTTTTTCAATTGTATGGAGCCCAAACCTAGACTAGTCTTATCTTAAAATATTATCAAGAAGGTAGAATGGGGCAATGATTAGGATGATAAGATGAGCAGGGGCATCACCAGCTAGTATTTACTTTTCATTGCGATATGAAACAGTTTGCTACATTTCCAAAATAACTGGTTACCATACAAAATATTCATGAAATGCTGTGAGTCACCAAAGCTCTTTGGAAGAATAAGCTGAGATAAGTATATTAGAAAAATAACACTGAACACAAAGTCTATTGATAGACAAATAATTAAATGAAAGCTGTTAGTTTTTCCTTTGTATAATAGCTACTCAATAAACTTTGAACTATTTCAATGTCAAACAACTAGCCAGAACAATTTGACTGCCTCCAATGGAGACACGGGAGAAGGTCTGGTTAGATCACTTATTTAGAGATATAGGGAAAGCAGGCTAAAAAAAGTCAAATTCTAGACTACGGAAGAGTTCATTGAAGATTATAACATCAGATTTATTTGCTAAACATCTATATTCTTTTTGACCAAGGGTATATATCAAACACTCTAGACCCTATAATTAGCATTATATATGAGTTCCAACAGCTATATAATTCACAGAGCATTTAACACTTTATCACATTGTACTCTGCTTCAGTAAATGCTGAATAAATAGCAATTAATAATCAATGCAAAAAAGGTCATTTAGACAATAAAACTTCAATCATTGGATAGACAAAAATATACTAATTAATATCTAAATGCATAACCTTTAAAATTATAGTATGTCATTAATGAAATGAAAAATGCAGACTTCCATACCATTTCTAATATATAACATGAGAATCTATGCAGACTGGATATAAATTCTCTTACACTCTTTAGCAAGTGAATGTAATGTTTGTTCTTGAAATATGCAAATTGAAGATATTAAATAGGCTAGAGCATTAACTGTCATCTGAGATCCCCTATGTATAGTGGACAATGCATTTTTAACTGGCAGTTCAGTAAATAGTCTACAAATAAAGGAGACTCATAAATGTCTTTCCAAGGTTACAGTTCAAAGACTGAGAGACAAGACTGCCTTCTCCTACAGCCAGACTATACAATTAATTAAGTGAATGTCTTAATTTATGACCATACAAACAAGAGTAAATCCAAGTAAGAAAATAAAACCTAGGATAGTGATGCATTAAATTTATAAGAAAATGATTCCCAATCACACCAGGATTCTTTATATGTTCATATGAAATGACATGAAAAAACAATAAACATTACAAATATGGAGGGGGCATCACTAAACTGTATATCAACCGGGACCGGACAAACCAGTTACAGCTCAACCAGCGAGACCACCAGAGAAAATGAACCCAGTGAGATCAACATTATAAAAAATCACCATACTCCGGAAAGCCACAGCATGGTTATGGATCCCACTACAGAAACAAAATAGTCTCAGTTACCAAATTGCTCCGACAGAGCAACTACACATCAGAACTCCACTCTCAAAAAGTCAAACAGTAAACAAATTATTCGACTCTAATCAAATCTAATCAACTTACCCGGGTTTCTAAAAACAGAAAGAATGAACAATACTGTATTTGTGCTCAGCAATCACAGAAGGAATCCTCACCATAGCTGATCCCAGTCAGGCTCTTACTGAGATCGGCTTCCAGACATAGATATGTTGTGAAGAGCATAAATGAGCGGCAGTCAATCGAGTGAGTCTATGAGGAGAATCTTCTTCAAGTAAAGGAAGAAGAAAAACAATGTAGAAAGAAGCCACCCAGCTCAGAGAAATATCCAATAAGTCATATGTCTCTGAGAAAACAAATCCATGGCTCTAAGGTTAAACTTTGCCTAGACGCTTACTCATTTCAAACTAGCTAGGAAGTCTCAAACAGGAAACATGCCTTAATAGCACCATGTATCCATAAATCACACTAAAGCAGCTACAGGTAGCTTATTCAACTCAAATGTCAAAGCATAAGCAAATAAGACCAAGGCAACAAAGCAAAGTGTGAACAAATAGAACTAATACCCAAATTAGACAAATAAACAAAAGTAAACATATGGGTAGAAATATTATTCAATTGTTAGATGATTTTCCTTCTCTTTTACTTTCTGCTTTAAGCACTGTGATGTAAGTGAGTGTGTAAATAAATGTATAGTGAGCTAAGAGAATCTGGTACAGGAACATGGTGAATGATACAATTAAAGCAGATTGAGTTTATACTATGAGAGCAAAAAGCACTATTTGAAGGTGCGAGTAAATTCTTGAAGAGATATTGTCAAACATGTATTCATTATGACCGTTAGAAATGGAAAACAGCTATTTCCTCATCATTTTCCTTAAAAGGGCAAAACTAACAAGTGTCCAACTAATATCATGCTGTTAAAAAATACTTCAATAATATATGACATTATGGGACCCATTCATTTAGAGCCATAATAAATTATATTATTATTATATTAATTGTTAATTTTAAGAGAAAAAAATAAATAAATATTAAAGGAAAACTACTGACAGACAATAAACTCCTAGAGAAATACTGTTGTTGTTAGGGAAAAGTCTAGTTGTTAGTTTAAATGTCATATATAGTATATGAATGAAAAACAATTGAGAACCGACTTGCAAAACTGAAAACCATAGAAAGTAAATAAGTAAATGTACATACTTTTGTTACTTTTTGGCAAAACGTTCATGATCTAGTTGATACTTTGAGAGATTTAGTAATGTCTATTTTTTGAAGTTCAGTTTTTTTTGTTTTTTCTTCATCACATCAGACCAGTTGTTTTTGTTGGAAGATCTTTTCAAGGTAGAAGAGACTGCCCAATCCATTTCTTCTGGAATAGGAATTATATTGTTGTTTTTGATGAACGAAGTTGCCGCTTCTATATTATTGAAGGTTCTCATGTCATTTGAATAAGAAATTCTAATTTTTGCAGGGTAAACAAGTTGGGCTTTTATTTTATTCTGTTTAAGAAGTCTTACCAAAGACCATGTTTTCTTTCTTAATTCCAAAACTCTTGATGAGTACTCATTGTCATATCTTACTTGACTATGTTTATAAGTTAAAGGACTTTTCCTCCAAGCTGTTTTGAGAATGAGATCCTTGTCTAAATATGAAAGAAATTTAACTACTATGGATCTATTCAGTGAGGAAGGGATAGTTATTCCTGTGGCTCTATGTGCGCTTTCAATTCCATTTGATAAACCTTTTTTTCAAGTCTAGAATTTCAGGAAGTCAGGAGTTTAAGAATAATATAATGTTCTCACCTTCTGAGTTTTCAGGGACACCAAAAAGTCTTATGTTAGTTCTCCTTTCTCTATTCTCTAGGTCATCTATTTTATTGATTAACCAATTGTTTTGCTGTAAGAGAAATTCACACTGGCTCTCTTCTTACTTGAGTCTCCTATCAATACCAGTAAGTGAAGTTTCAATGTCCACTAACTTAGTTTGATGTTGCTGTAGTATTTCTTTAAGGACATCAGTTTGTTTTTGGCAATTTTCTTTGAGATTTTCTAAGTTGTCAGGAAATCTATCCATTTTTAGAGACAGTTCATGAAGAGTTGCAGACATCAGTTGAATTTCCTTTTTCAGTGAAGACTCAGAGTGGGAATTCTTTGAGTTATTCATTTCCATACAACTGAAGTGATCTCCAGGATATTTTGACAGGAAAATTATGATTAATCCACTTCAAAATTGGGGAATAAGTAGTTTAGAATATTGTTGATGATATTATTTTTTTTGATGGAATAAAATAAGTATTTCCTGTATTTTAATATAGTTGTTTGGAGCTCAAAAAATCTGCTGCTAACAGTTGGCCATCTAGGCTCTGCCTCCGGAAAACACTTTTTGATGGCAGCACAGATGAGGAGCTGGTCTATTAGAGGTCCCACAAAGTCACCTGGTCTACCCATGTAACACAAGGTTCTACAAATTCTATTTTATATCAGGAAGTTATCAGCTCGCTCATTCAGGTATCCAGGGCCAGAGCAAATCACTTGTCTCTGAAAAATCTTAGCCTAGCTTCTATCAGATCAAGAGAAAAATAAGTGTAAACAAATACAATACCAAACTAGTGTAAGCAGAGTGAAAGAAAAGAAAAAGATTCTAGTGGGCGCAATGTTCCAGAAATAATTGTTTAATAAATTGAGCGTTTTCATTTATTCACAATAATACAAACTTCATCAGAACTAAAATAACCAGTTCAAGTTGTCTGTAGTGCAACAGGTAGCACACTCACATTTTATGCAGAAGGCTGTGGGTTCTATTCCCACACCAGATAGAGAGATTGCTGATACTGCAGTACAGCATAAGGGGGAATGCTGCACTCCTGACTGAGTTGCAAATGTATTCTCACTTTCCTTTTTATATGGTATATTTCCTTTTATTGGTAATTTATCTATTACCAGTCTCCACAAACATTTTGACATTCTACTTTCTAATTACACCATTTGCTTCTTATTTGTATAGCTTTAATTTTTACATGTTAGATCTACCCATGGTTTTACATAGTAATGTTTTAGCATTACATTCTTGTACCATACTTTTCTATCTTTTCCTATATCATCAATTTTTATGTTCCATAAAAATATTTTTTCTTGGTAACATTTTATTTCTTCGTTTTATGGACTCTTTTTTTTTTTGCTTTTACTCTTTTCTATCATAATCCCAAATTTATCATACTTATACAGTTTTACTACTAATCTAACATATTTTTCATTTCTCTACTTTAACACTTTGTACAAATTTATGCCGCAGTGGTGCAGCTGTAGCATCGTTGCCTCACAGCAAGAGGTTCTCCCATTCGATTCTCGGCTGGAGTGCAGGGAGTGCCTTCTGTGTGGAGTCTGCATGTCCTCCCCGTGGTTGGGTGGGCGTTCGAAAGACATGCGTAAATGGGCGTGCCTTCGTTGAAGGTTGAACTTCGAGCTGGCACCTCGGCGTTTGTCAAAATCTACTGCCAATCATTAGCGGACCGGAGTCCCGCTGTGGTGACCCCTAACTGGGAAAAGCCGAAAGACAACAACAACAACACTTTGTACAAATTGAATAAAGCACTTGGTTAACCCTAACTTTCCATCTTCTTTACACAAAAAGCTTCTCTTTTTACTGGGTTTAATCTAGAAATACAAATAAATGAAAAAGAATATCAGCAATAATTCCTTTTCAAATACGTTTGGCAACATAATTACACTTGTGAAGTATGCTATTTTTCCTATCAATACTGAATCTATCAAATATTTTTTGTGAATGATAATTCATGTTCTCCAGAAAAGACAGGTTTCTTTTATTTCTTCTATTGATTTTTCCTACTGAATTCTACTTACATCTTTATTCTCAAATTGTATACCTAACACAGAAATTTAATTAATTGTAAAATATATCTGTACTACATCACATAAACTTTATGTAAAACCATCCCTATTGCATCTATACACTCATTTGTGCAAATTATTATCCACATTTTGTTTTTGCAATTATTATGCAATTATTATAATGTAATCTGCATATCTTCACAGAAATGGAATTCTTAACCCTTCAGGTGTTATATACCTTGCCTCCTTCATTCATTACTACTGAAAACAGTATACAACTTATTGGACATCCCTTAAACCACTCTTCATATGTATCTCTTGGCTTAACCAGCCATTTGCAAGTATTTTTAATTTATTATTACTATATGCTGACATATGTAATTGGGTTCATGTCTATGGATCGACAACTCACTATATCGACATCCACTTCACCGACATCTAAAATAATCGACACCGCAAACACGGACATTTAACAGGTAAGACATTTAAATTCGCTAATCATGCCTACCATGTTTTAGTAAGTATGGCAGTGTTATGCATGTCTGTTAGGCATGATTAGCTAAATTTAAATCTCTTACCTGTTAAATGTCCGTGATTTGTGGTGTCGATTATTTTAGATGTCGGTGAAGTGGATGTCGATATAGTGAGTTGTCGATCCATAGACATGAACCCATGTAATTCCATAACTTTCTCACTTTTATCATATTCTTTCATTATTAAACATACAATTTCATATCCAGTTGTATCAAATGCCTTATTATACAATGCAAACTCGACAAAGCCGATAAACATGCACACTGATTGGCTAATCCAACCAGCGTGCACATGGTAAATCAAAAGGAACTAACAAAAAAGTCCGGCCGGTAACGTACCATGTAGCGACGACGGCAAAATGTTAAATGGATAAAACACAGTAAAGCATACAATAGCAAGAATCAAAACCATAATAAATTGCAGCTGAATCACCCAAAAACCATTATTGTTAATACACAACTCAGTCCCTCAGCTTGAACAGCAATTAACTTCATAAAAGCAGATCCACCCTCACTCGCGACTTGTAAATCTATTTCTTTAACATATACACTTTGCATACCATTACAGAAGTCCCTATGTAAATGGAGAACATACCATTACAGAAGTCCCTATGTAAATGGAGAAAAAGCAGCAAAACCATAATCAAGTCTCCGATATCATACCTCAAGCACCCAGCACCGAGTCTTGCTTCCTGATACAGTCCTCCATCCCTCAGCTCATACACACCAATATATGTGATAAAGCCAGATCCAAACTCCATCAGCCTCTTCTTTCAAAAGTGTACAAATAACATACGATGTACTAAACTACACTTAACAATTATAAAAAAGCCACAACAGAAAAAAAATCACACAAAAATGCAAGCACTGCACTCCTAGATACCGCTCTCTAAAATTTTAATAAAATAAACAAATATGAACTAAAAGTGTGGACTATTTTATCTTAGACAAAGTGCAAGAATACAAACTAAAGCAAACAAAAACCTAAATAACAGGAACACAAACATAACATAACACAAAACAAACACCACTGTAAAATAGCAATAACCCACGGCTGGGTGTGGGCAATGCTGGATTTACCCATGGTCGGCTTTGTTTGGTCACTCAGGACCAAACCACACCAACTGTGGGTAAATCCAGCATTACCCACACCCAGCCATGTGTTATTGCTATATTAAGGTCTCCTATAATGATTTTTGCTTCCTCTTTTCTATTCATATCATCCACAATTTCTGTAACTATCATAGGTTTACAGGGTCATAGGTGTTTACTAGAATAATGACCACAAGGACCTTTTTAAGCCTAGACATGCATCCCAAATCTCTGACAAGTTCTGTTACCCTTGATAAGTGTAAGCAGTGGCAGGATGAACCATTTACAGTTTGTCTGTGTCCATTAGAAACATAGGTGCCAATTCATGGACAAATTTCCTGTTACCCATCCAGTTGTGCAAGTTACACTTGAATTGGGTTAGGGAGAAACTTTGCTTCACATGGATGGGGAGCCTGTTCCAGAGATGTGATAGTCTCTGGGATACATACTTGTCTCTCCAGCAGGTCCTATTTATATCACAGGCAAGGTTTAAGTCTTTAGAATGAGTAAACTTGGTGCTGTTTGTTTTGCAGATATGCAGAAGGTCCATCAGAGTGAGGGTCTAACAATGCTCTGTATGACAGGTAATGATCTCCCCTTAACAGTCTGTAGGAGACAGAAAACAGAGTTAGGGTCTTGAGGACATTTTACTTACACCCTGTATTCTTTTAGTGAGGAACCTCTGTGGACGTTCCAATTGTTGGATATGCCCAGTTAGGTAAGGCACCAAAGGCAGCATTGTACTGAATGATAGATCTGATGAATGCCATATAAAGTGGAACAGTAATCTCCATGGACCTAGACACCATACTTTGTTTATAAGTTGTGCAACACAGAATGATTTCCTCTCTACTGTAGACACATGATGGTCAAAGGCTAGATTACTGTCTATGTATGTCCCTAAGCCCCTGACTACTGGTTCAACTCTAAGGGGTGCGTTATCAATATGATAGTAACCAGGGATAGATGACTTCCCAAAGGATACTATTATGGATTTCTTGGCATTTAGTTTTAGTTCATGGCTCTGACATCAGTTGTTTGTGTGTGTCAGCCCTTCCTGGAGAACATTTGTGTCAATGTGGGATTCAATGACAGCTCCTAATTTGCAGTCATCTGCAAATTTAGTCAGCCAGATACCACTGACATTGACCTTGACGTCAGAGAAGTAAATGCCAAAAAGGAGTGGTCCAAGTACTGATCCCCGAGGGACTTGACCTGTGACTAACCTCTTTGTAGAAGTGGATTCCCCACTTCTAACTGCCTGGGTCCTGTCTGTGACCCAGTTGGCTAGCCACCATGTGACATATGGGTTTGTACCTCACCTCTTGAGTTTGTCAACAATGCCCTATTGACATATTGTGTCATATACCTTGGCCAGGTCAAGGTAGGCAGTGTGAACCATTTTGCCCACCATCCATTGCTTTGGTGACCCTTTCAAAGAATTCCACCAGGGTGAGTAGGCATGACCTGCCCTTGACAAAACCAAACTGGGTTGGGTCCAGTGTCTGGAGATTTATTATATTATTATTGATCATTTCCATAATAATTTTTTCCATGGCTTTGCACATAAAACTAGTAAGTCTTATGGATCTGTGGTTTCCAGGGTCTGTAGTGACCCACCTTTATGCAAGGGGATGACTGTTGCTGTTTTCCATTCATGAGACATGAAGCCTGTTTGGAGGCCATAGTTTACTTACAATTCCAGATGGACTGATAGGTTATGTTTCATGCTATTTAGAAGGTGTCCTGGAATATTGTCTGGGCCCAGTGATGCTGTTTTCTTGGCCTTAGAGAGAGCATTAAGGACCTGCTCCCAGGGACAGTATGGGGAGTTATATTTGATTGTATTTCCTGAGGTAAGGTTAAGGGGAGAGAGGAGTAAAGTTGGAGCTGAATTTATCAAGTCAATAGGTTTGCTATATCTTTTGGCTCAGTATAGATGGCTCTATTTACAATGAGCTCTGAACACAATTTATGTATTTATTTATTTATTTCAGTTTGATGACCAGGGAGATCCACTGGGCACAGGAGCTCATTTTCAGTGGAGGCCCGGGGAGAAAAGCTCCACATTACATAGTAAACATTAAAATACAACAGATAAAATTAAGATTCAAAGATACAGATACATTAAGATACAACAGATAATATTAAGTTTTATGGATACAGGTAAATTGTGATACAGAGACAGTATGAGGTACAGTGGTTACATAGCATGTGAGTCATATATTGAAATGGTTGGTTAAAAGGTTACACAGAATCTGAGTCTTGCTAGGGCAGAGTGGTAGAACAAGCATAAATGTTAGGGAGGGGGGAAAAGGGAGAGCAAACTATTTACAATAATTACATTATATACACAAGACAACAGTAAAGAATAAGTAAAATCCATGGAGCAAAGTTGTTGGAAATAGTAGTATGGAAATACAATTAGTGTAGACAGAGTAGAAGGCTAGGTGGGGAAAGTGCAACTGCACTTCCAATTAGAGAACAAGTAGGAATGGAGTAGGGTTTTGAAGTTGTCAGGGTTTTCTGTCATTCATAATGAAGGAGGGAGAGAATTCCATTTTTTGGCTAAGGAAAAAGATAGGAGGTTCTGTCCTGCAGGTCGCTTTGGTGTGTGGACAGTGAGTAGGTTTAGGTGAGCAGATCTAAGTGGCCTGTTAGGGGTGTATGGTTGTAGGATGTTGGATAGTGCAAGACATTTAGAGAGGTTAAATAATAGCCTATGGGCAGTGGTAAGTTGGAGGTAGTCTAGAAGGTTGGGAAGTTCTAGCCAGTTTAGTGAGTGGAGGGCAGAGCAATGGTGGGAGGAGTATTTGGCTTTGATGACGAATTTTGAAATTTTATTATAACAACTTTCCATTTTGGAGGAGATGGAGGCAGGTAAGTTAGTTAATAGAGGGGCAGCATACATTAGTGAGGGAAGAAGATAGGTAGTGGTGAGGGTTTGTCTAGTAGAAGGAGAGAGATAGTGAATGTTTCTGTATAGCAGGCCAAGTTTTTGATGTGTTTTCTTGATGTTTAGTTGAATATGGGTGTCAAATTTTAGGTTTTCATCTATAGTGACCTCAAATAGTTTGGCATAGGGAACAATTTTTATGGTTGAATTGTTATGGCTTCTAATTTGGAAAGAGTTTTTGTAACGATGAAAGGATTTTGAGGGGAGGAAAGTAGTATTTTGGATTTGTTAGCATTTAGAGATAGGTGATTTTGGAGCATCCAGTTCTCAGTGGTGGAGAAAGCAGTTTGAGTGTATGATAGACATTCTGGGAGGTTGGTGGCACAGTAGATTAAAGTGGAGTCATCAGCGTATTGTACGATTTCAGCATTTGGGATGGCAGAGTGGAAGTCATTGATAAAGATGTTAACTAGCATAGGGCCAAGAATGGAACCTTGGGGAACTCCAGTGGGGGTAGGAAGGAAGTTTGAGGTGCCTTTCCTCCATTTTACAGCTTGAGATCTGTTGGATAGGTAACTTGAGGACCAGGATAGGGTATTGTGTGAGAGGTTGAGGTTAGCAAGGTGGCTAAGGAGATGAGTATGGGTGACAGTATCAAAAGCCTTGGAGAGATCTAGTAGAACTGTTGCACTATTTTTCCAGTGTTGCAGGCATGGTTGACTATATCTAGGAAAGAGAGTAGAGCAGTTATAGTGCTATGGCCGGGACAAAAGCCATGTTGGGTTTGAGAGATGAGGTGGTTTTTGGTAAGGAAGAGCATTAGCTGGATGTGAGTGCATTTTTCCAGTATTTTTGATATTGGGGAGAGGATGGCTATGGGGCGAAAGTTTGAGGTATTATTATTTATACCACCTTTATGGAGAAGTTGTATAAAGGCAGCATGCCACAGCTTGGGGAGATATGATTCCTGTATGGATCTGTTGATTAGGATGCTAGTGGGGAGGGCGATTCCATCTGCAGCAATTTGTAAGAATTTAGATGAAATGTTATCTGGGGCATTAGAGCATGGTTTTAGTTTGCTGAGAAGTTTTTTATATATGAGGTAGAGACTGGTTTAAGTTCAAAGGTGGGAGGAGGGTTGGGTTTAGAGGCTGGGGTAGAGTGACTGAACTGTGTGGATGGGTTAATTGGGAAGGTCTTATTTAGTTCAGCTATAGAGTTAGTAAAGAAGGAGTTGAAAAGAGTGGCAATTTCTGGATCGGACCTGGTAGTGTCAGGGCAAGGATTATTTTTGGTGCCTGGGTTGAGAAGTGAATTAATGGACTTCCAGAATTGTTTGGTGTTTTTGGAGTGGTTGGCTTGGAGTGTCATATAGTAGGATTGTTTGTCTTTAGATATATGTCTTTTAGTAAGGTTGCGGAGTTGCTTATATTGAACAAGGGTCTCTGGTTGTTTATTGTGCTGAGAAAGTTTCCAGCATTTATCTCTCTGTTGCATAAGTTTTTTGGTTTCTCTAGTTAACCAAGGGGCGGATTTGGATTTGACTCATAGTTCGGGGGTGGAGCTTGGGAATTAAGTACATTTAGGAAAGTAGAGTTAAAGAATTTGACGGCGCTGTCAAGTGGTAGAGTTTTTAGATTGTTCCAGTTAATTTGTTTGAGGGTATTAGAGAAAGTTATAGGGTTGAAGTTTGTTAGGCTATATGTATGTAGGTATTGGTGCTGGAGAAGTGGAGACTGGGTTGCTCGGTGGATGAAGGCAGGCAGGTGGTCACTAAAAGAGTCGGGAAGGATGCCTGAGTCCAAGATGTTGTTAGGGTGGGTAGCTAGGATCCAGTCCAGTGTAGATCCTGGAGGATTGATTTTGTTGGGTCTAGAGTTAGTAAACTGAGTAAAGTTGAATAGATTGACAGATATGGATGGGTTTAGGTTGTTAATTTTGTTCCAATCTATATTAGCAGCTCCTAGAATGTAGGTCTCTAAGTTAATGTTAGTTGAGGCCCACTGGAGGATTTCTTCAAGGGTGGTAGTGTTGTTACCTGGGGGAATATAAAGGGATATAAAGCAGATACGTTTGTGAATATTCATTTGTAGTAAACCTATTTTTAGTTCTGCATTGTAGAACTGGGGAATGGGGTCTGGGTATGGAATAATGGGGAGTAGATTAGAGAATATCAAGGCTACTCCTCCACCTTTTCTGTTTCAGCGGTCAGATCTAAGGGCTTGAAAGCCGGGAGGGTAGGATTTCTGAGTCAGAGATGGTAGGTTTTAGCCAAGTCTCAGAGATGGCTACAATGTCAGGAAGGTTGTGGTGAAGCCAGGCATGGAAGAGAGCAGCTTTATTTCTTAGACTCTGGGCATTGAGAGTAACTATTTTTAGGCTTTTAAGGTTAATGGTGTTGGTACTTCTCAGGGGATGAGATTGTTAATAGTACTAGGTCCAGGTTTTGGGTGTATATCACCTGATAGAAATAGGTGGATGAAGAAGGGAGATAGTAGGAGATTTAGTTTGCCTTTTGGCTGTTGGGGACAATAGATCAGAGCTTTAGGGAAGTTATGTTTTGTTGAGGTGGGTAAGATCTTTGGTTTAAAGTAGTGGAGAAGGTTGAGCTGTAGTAGTGAGGATGATATGGTATGGAAGTGAGTTGTGGTGGGGGTGAAAAGTGGAATGGGAGTTGAGAGGTGGGACAGAAAAGAGGGGGGGAGAGGAGAGGAGGTATAGGAGGTAGTATGGTGCAATGGAATTAGAATTAAGAGGGTGATGAAAGGGATTTGTAGTGTTTGAAGGAATGGAGAATGCATAATGTAATAGATTAAGTAAGTAAGATAGAGAAATATGGGAGGTATAGTATAGGTAGGGTAAAAGAGAGAGAAAGATAAAGTGGGTGTAGGGTGTAGTATAGTGTGTGTGGGGAGGGGCTTTAATTGAATGTGTGGGGAGTGGCCTTTAATTGATGGGAGGAGAATAGGAGTGGTAGAATGAGGAGGCTAGTAATTGGAGTGGTGGAGAATGGGAGGAGTCTACTGGAGAGATAAAAGCTCGAGTAGTAGGGGTGGGTGGAATTTGGGGGTAGGGTAGGGGAGCAGAGTGAGCCCGAAGGGTGAACGGAGTGGGTAGAGACAAGTGAGTGGAACAGCTCAGGATGAACAATCAGCGGATTGCTGATTGCTCAGGTAAGTGAAAGTGCGGATGAGTAGAGAATGATGAAAGTAGAGTGGTAATGTTCAGAGGAGGAAAGTGGTGTTTACAGAAGAGTAAGAGATATGTGAAAGTAAGATAGGAGCAAGGTATAGGCAGCAGAATGTAATAGAAGTAAATTATAGGATAGCAGGAGCAGGGTATAGGCAGCAGAATGTAGAAGATGTAAATTATAGGATAGCAGGATAGACTAATGGACGGGACTGGATAAGGGTGCCACCTAGTGGACAGGGAATGTTATTACAGCAGAAGTAAATGTCTGGGAAAGGCTGGTCAAGGACTAGATACTACTAACTATGAATCAGCTAAAGGAGGCAACAATAGAGGGACTAAGGGTCTGTAATCTAACTACTGGATACAGAGGAGGGTATGGCTGCTGGCAGTCCTGGCTGGAAGCTAACAACTACAAGCTACAAGATATATACACTATTAAATGTAAGCTTTTCTGCCAGTATTAGGAGAACACATACTTTATTTCTTCCTTTCTTGGAAGAGCACAGGGATAAGACAGCAGGTGATATGGAAAGGGTCCTTAGATTCCAGATAGTCAAATTCTTAACTTCAAGTGGAAGGAAGGCAAGCTGGAGAGCTGGGAATAATTAGGAAGCAAGACTAAAAACAGTGGACAGAAAAAGAAAACAAATGTCCTTATTAAGTTAGTACAGTCAGTATAACTAAGCATATTTTCAAAATACAGCATTAATGCATTCATCCAACAATGCTGGATATAGTACAGGAAAAGGTAGAATCAAAGCAGCATTAGTACAGTCATTCAACAAAGCAAGAAGCCATGGGAACACTTCCAAGCAAGGTAGACCTGTATATTGCTTTGGTACATTTACAAATTT